>NC_057936.1:64000039-64142539 GCF_018555375.3 Anguilla rostrata
GGATGGAGAGAGGAAGGGAACTCACTTGTTCTTCACCCCAGAGGCCTCTGTGTACCCGTGGCTCCACACCGCTGGGGCCCCGGGGCCCTCGCTCACTGAGAAGGACGCAGGGGACTGATCGATCCGGAAACATCTAATGTTACTGAGAGAGAGAGAGAGAGAGAGAGAGAGGGAGAGAGAGAGAAAGAGAGGGGGGAGAGAGGGAGAGAGAGAGGAGAGAGGAGAGAGAGACAGAGGGGTGAGGAGAGAGGACGAGAGAGAGAGAGGGGGGAGAGAGGGAGAGAGAGAGAGAGAGAGAGAGAGGGAGAGAGAGAGAAAGAGAGGGGGGAGAGAGGGAGAGACAGAGACGGATGAGCTTTTTTGGGGAACAAATGTCCTCACAAATAATTCAGCAGCTCTGAGGACGCTGGAAACTCTGTCAGAGCAGCAGCGTGGGCTTGTGTGCAGCTCCCCATCCGCAGGGCCGGACCCAGCAGAGCCTTCACACACAGTCTCGCTGCAGTGTGGAGGGGGCCCAGTGTGGAGGGCCCCAGTGTGGAGGGCCCCAGTGTGGAGGGCCCCAGTCTGGAGAGGCCCCAGTGTGGAGGGCCCCAGTGTGGAGGGGCCCACTGTGGAGGGCCCCAGTGTGGAGGGGCCCAGTGTGGAGGGGCCCAGTGTGGAGGGCCCCAGTGTGGGGGGGCCCAGTGTGTGTGGGGGTGGGGGGGGGGCAGTGTGGTCTAGCTTACTTGAGCAGCTCCAGAGTCTTGTGGTCCAGGGAGAGGCGGGGGTTCCCGGTCAGGTCCAGCTCCTGCAGTTTGGGGGGCAGGTTCTCCGGGAGAGTGATCTCACTCAGCTCGTTACAGCTCAGATCCACACACTGAGGAGAGAGAGAGAGAGAGAGAGAGGGGTCAGCATATACACACTCTCTCTCACACACACACACACACAGGCACAGACGTGCACGTACACACAGTGTACATGT
This sequence comes from Anguilla rostrata, assembly GCF_018555375.3. Taxonomy (NCBI): domain Eukaryota; kingdom Metazoa; phylum Chordata; class Actinopteri; order Anguilliformes; family Anguillidae; genus Anguilla; species Anguilla rostrata. The sequence continues at coordinate 64,001,001 of NC_057936.1, forward strand.
GTAAAGTTAAAACACACACATCGTCCCGTGCTTGTTGATATGACAAACAGTGGCAGGTTTTCGCTGCTATTTTGGTTTGCTCCCTTCATCATGGAAAAAATCCAAATCAATAGAGCAGAGTTTGGCTTCTCAGACCCGCAGTGAGGCACAATGTCACTAAGCTGCCTGTCCCCACAAGACCTGTGCTGAGACAAACACACACACACATACACGCACACACACGTGCACAGGCAAAGACCCACATAAACACACACACACACACAGACACGCTCGCTCTCACACACACGTGCACACATACACACACAAACATACACACACACATATGCTCGCACACACACACGCCAAGTTAAAAGCTCCAAACCCTTTCACATGACTATAGATTACAAGAGTTCTCTAAGCTCTGGCAGCAGGCAGGTACATCACAGAGTGGGGCTCCGAGCTGCGTGTCATTCTCACATGCACCAGTAGGGGTCAGCATGGCACACACATTATATCCCTCTGTGTGCAGGGGTCAGCGTTGCGTCACTCACCCTCAGTCTCTGTCACACGCACACACAGGCATGCGGTTACCGTTAGGGCATTGACCTCCGCTCTCACAACCTCTCTGAGGAGCAGATACGCACACGCACACGACACGCGCACGTGTGCTTACGCGCACACACACACACACACACACACACACACACACACACAGCTGACTGTGACTCTGACACAGCAGTACTATAGCTGATAGCCCACAGCCAGCCTGTTTCCCTTCCCACAGCAGGGTCATGACGGGTTGAGGGGGGGGGGGGGGTCGTTCGTGTCGGTTCCCCAGCGCTCAGCGGGTCAGACAGGAAACAGGAAGCGCGGACCCGCCGGGTGACCACGGTCATAGCGGACAGTACAAGGACATTTGTGGGCTGATGTCAGCTCCCCATCAGGGCCCAGAGCTCTGGGTCTACACACCTGACTCAGAGTCACACACCTGGAGGAGCAGGACTGAGGGGGAGCTCTGCTCAGTGTGGAGCAGTTACCAGTGTAGAGCAGTGATCAGTGTGGAGCAGTTACCAGTGTAGAGCAGTGATCAGTGTTTAGCAGTTACCAGTGTAGATCAGTGGTCAGTGTTCAGCAGTGACATTGTAGATCAGTGGATCAGTGTTTAGCAGTTACCAGTGTAGAGCAGTGATCAGTGTGGGGCAGTTACCAGTGTAGAGCAGTGATCGGTGTATAGCAGTTACCAGTGTAGAGCAGTGATCAGTGTGGAGCAGTTACCCGTGTAGATCAGTGATCAGTGTTTAGCAGTTACCAGTGTAGAGCAGTGATCAGTGTGGAGCAGTTACCAGTGTAGAGCAGTGATCAGTGTGGAGCAGTTACCAGTGTAGAGCAGTGATCAGTGTGGAGCAGTTACCAGTGTAGAGCAGTGATCAGTGTGGAGCAGTTACCAGTGTAGAGCAGTGATCAGTGTGGAGCAGTTACCAGTGTAGAGCAGTGGTCAGTGTGGAGCAGTTACCAGTGTAGAGCAGTGGTCAGTGTGGAGCAGTTACCAGTGTATAGCAGTGATCAGTGTGGGGCAGTTACCAGTGTAGAGCAGTGATCAGTGTGGGGCAGTTACCAGTGTAGAGCAGTGATCAGTGTGGAGCAGTTACCAGTGTGGAGCAGTGATCAGTGTGGAGCAGTTACCAGTGTGGAGCAGTGATCAGTGTGGAGCAGTTACCAGTGTGGAGCAGTGATCAGTGTGGAGCAGTTACCAGTGTAGAGCAGTGATCAGTGTGGAGCAGTTACCAGTGTGGAGCAGTGATCAGTGTGGAGCAGTTACCAGTGTAGAGCAGTGATCAGTGTGGAGCAGTTACCAGTGTAGAGCAGTGATCAGTGTGGAGCAGTTACCAGTGTGGAGCAGTGATCAGTGTGGAGCAGTTACCAGTGTAGAGCAGTGATCAGTGTGGAGCAGTGATCAGTGTGGAGCAGTGATCAGTGTGGAGCAGTTACCAGTGTAGAGCAGTGATCAGTGTGGAGCAGTGATCAGTGTGGAGCAGTTACCAGTGTAGAGCAGTGATCAGTGTGGAGCAGTTATCAGTGTATAGCAGTGATCAGTGTGGAGCAGTTATCAGTGTATAGCAGTGATCAGAGTGGAGCAGTTAGCAGTGTAGAGCAGTGATCAGTGTGGGGCAGTTACCAGTGTAGAGCAGTGATCAGTGTGGAGCAGTGATCAGTGTGGAGCAGTGATCAGTGTGGAGCAGTTATCAGTGTATAGCAGTGATCAGTGTGGAGCAGTTACCAGTGTAGAGCAGTGATCAGTGTGGGGCAGTGGATCAGTGTGGAGCAGCAGTCAGAGTGGATGAATGGCGATCAGAGCAGTGATGGGTGTACAGAAACAGTGCGTAGCCGTAGTTAGCATGTAGCCACAGTAGCATGTAGCCGTGAGCAGCAGCGCTCGGGACGTCCTGACCCAGAAACTATTTACAGCACCGCTGCCACGGCAACCCACCGCAGCGCACATCCAGAACCCATCCGCGCGTTGCCCACGGACACAGGGAGCGCGTGCCGCGGTCAGACGCGTAATCCACGGCAACCGATAAACGCCGGCGTCGCGCGTCGCGGCACCGCGCGGAAGCTGAGCTCGTCCGCCGACGGTTCGCGGACCGCGAGGAAGACTCCGGAGCCGGAGCGCTGGAGTCACCTTCATCTCCATGAGCTGCATGACCTCGGGGAAGACCTGGATGCAGTTGGAGTGCGCCACCAGAGTGTGCATGCGCCGGCAGCTCAGGATGGTGGTGGGCACCGCCTTCAGCTGGTTACCGCTCAGGTCCACCTCCTCCAGCTGCTCCAGCTTGGCCATTTTACTGAGGGGGGGGGGGGGAAAGGGGGAGAGAGACAGAAAGAAGGAAAGAGGGAGAGAGAGGGAGGGAGAGGGAGAGGAGGGAGGGGAGGGAGAGAGGGAGGGAGGGAGAGGAAGGAGGGGGAAAGAGGGAGAGGGGGAGAGGGAGGGGGGGAGAAAGAGGGGGAGGAGGGAGGGGGGAGAAGGGAGAGAGACAATGCATAAGAATTTATTCAAAGTACACAGTTTGAAAGTATACAGCGACAGCATGCACAGGCCATTTTCACACCAGTGTTGAATTAGTTCACATTAACAATCAAAGTTAAAATTTAAAGCAGAGAATTTCAGAATTTTATCAAAATGAGGGAGAGAGACAGATACAGAGAAAAAGAGAACAAACAGACAGATGGCCAAAGAGAAGACAAATCTTATTCTTCAGATCCCAAAACCTTGTCCTTTCAAGTTGATTCATAGTTTTCTTTTCTGCCGCCCTAATTGGTGGCTGGTGTTTTGAGTGGCGCATACCTGGCAGGGAAGGTCTGTAGGTGGTTGTACGCCAGGTGCAGCACCCGCAGGTGGGTGTGGCCGGTCAGCAGGGGGACACACTTCTCGGTCAGGCGGTTGTTGGTGAGGTAGAGCTCCTGCAGGATGCTCTGGCTCTCTTCCGATAGGCTGGAGGGGGGCAGGCTCTCCAGCTTATTGGCCGAAGCATTCAGGCACCGTAAGCTGGGGAGGAAGAGGAGACGCGGCGTCACTCTTCGTCCCACGGAGACCCGCAGCGCTAACGAACCGCGGCCGCTCCGGACAGACAGGAAGTGGACCCCCCGAAACCGCCCCGAAACGGACGGCGTTCTTCAGACGCGGCGGTCCAGAGCGCCAAAATTAGTTGTCATGGCAACAAAAACTGGGTGGAGACCACCAGCAAAATGTAGCTCCACCCATTTTTGTTACCAGACAATTCATTCTCCCGTCACTAGGCAACACATAACCGGCTGTAGCGTCACCCTGTGGGTCCCGCGATCACCTGTCGGCTTTGAGGAAGAGGTTGGACGGCAGCTCCAGCAGCTGGTTGTGCTGGAGGTCCAGGACCTCGATCTGCATGCGCTCCAACCTTTCCGGAAGCCTCCGCAGCCAGTTATGGCCCAGCAGCAGCTTCCGCAAACTACTGCTGCAGAACAGCCTGCGACAGAGAGAGAGAGAGAGAGAACGGGTTAGAGAGAGAGAGAGAGAGAGAGAGAACGAGAGAGAGAGAGAGAGAACGGGTTAGAGAGAGAGAGAGAGAGAACGGGTTAGAGAGAGGGGGGGAGAGAGAGAATGGGTTAGAGAGAGGGGGGGAGAGAGAGAACGGGTTAGAGAGAGAGAGAGGGGGATAGAACAAGAAAGAATGAGTTAAAGAGTGAGAGAGAGAGAGAGAGAGAGAGGGATGAGAGAATGAGTTTGAGCGAAAGAGGGAAGGAGAGAGCTGATGTTCTCTCCAGCTGATTAAGGAGGGGTTTTCCTTCACAGACTCATTACCATCACAGTCTGGTCTTTGTCCCACCACTGTCAGGGACCGTGAATTACACAGACTAACGATCTGTCTTCCAATAACTATTACTGCAAGTGCCGTTTAATAACTATAATTAAATATGCATGCGATCGTTTATTAAAATGCCTACTATTACATTTCATTAAGCGCAGCGCCGTGGCAACATTTACACAACAGCCGTATTTACATCATTTCACTCCAACAGACCACAGCGAACCGAAAAGCAAACAGACTAGACGCTGGGCCGAGGAGAAACGAGTGGAACGAGGGAGATAAGAGTCACAGAAAAGGGAGGAGAAAGGGATGGAGGGAGGCAGGGAGAGAGAGAGAGAGAGAGAGAGACAGGGACACAAAACAAGGCGGAGCAGGGTTGCCAGTTTCTTCCGTAAGTACAGCGAGTTTTCTGCAGTTCTCCTGGGGTCTGGCCAGGAGCCTTTGCTTGTGAAAACAGCCACTCTGCCCCCACCCCCCCCCCAGGAATGATCTAGAGAGACGCGCTCCGTTTCACACGGAGGAGAAAGGGGGGTGCGGAAATGTGAAAATGAAACGCCCCCCCCGGAGGGCTGCGTGATAAATCTGCACCCGGGGGAGCGTCCAGGACGGAGTGACCCTGTAAGTTTCGATCCGCCCGCCCCCAACCGCGGAGTGGAGCTTGCAGCACCTCAGCAAACAATCGCAGACGACCTCACACACAATCGCGGAGGTACAGTGACCATCACAGACCATAAAAAACTTATATTGAGTAGGATGACTATTACAGACCCTTTAATACACAAACACACAATAAAAACAACCACAACACACACACACACACACACACACACACAAGCAAGCGCGCACACACGTGCACACGCACACAGCTGTGTGAACGCCGCTCCAAGCTAGAGGCTGTTCTTAAAGGCTCCGCCCCAGGGCCCTGTGATCTCTTAAAAACAGGAAGAGAGAAACGCAGAGAGAACAGAGGCAGCCCTGCCAGAAACCCAGATCATCACCCACAGATGAAATCCCTCATCCCGACAGCACAGCGAAACACAGTGTGTGTGTTTGTGTGTGTGTGTGTGTGTGTGTGCAGAAAACACAGTTGACTGCAATTCTATTTTCTAACTGGGGTACGGGGGTAGAGTGCCGGATCGGCCAGGGAACAGGACCGGCATGGACGAACAGACAGGTAGAGAGAGAGAGAGAGAGAGAAACATATGGTGGAGGGAGAGAGGGAGAGAGAGGGAGATGTGCTGTCGCAGCAATGAGAGAATGAGAAAAGAGTGCTGTGAGAGAGAGAGAGCAAGAAAGAGAGAGAGAGAGGTGTGTGCTTCGTTCTGCTCTGCAGTTAACACACACACATTCAGCTGGTGTGTTCTTTAACAAAACATAAACAGCGCCGCCAAATTAGAATCACGTCTTCAGACACTGAGAAACGGCTAACTCCACTGGAGGAAGGCGCTAGCCCCATTAGCCGTTAGCATAAAACACTCACGCACGCACACGTTGCGGTGAGCAGGGGGTGTGAGCAAACTGTGGAAAGAGCAGCAAAAGGGAAAAAAACTGCCCTTTAATTTCAAACTTTACCCAAATCAGAGCAGGACTGAATGGGGGAATTTAGGACACAGTTTCCCTCCTGAAGAAGAGCCATTGCTGTTCTTTGTTGCCGGGGAGATGGGACTGCTCCACAACAGACACCTGGCTCTCCATTGTCACGGCGATGCCCTTCTTTGACCTTTTGTCCAGATGGGTTTGGGGAGGAGGGGGATGGGGTCTCAATTTACAGCATGCTGTCCTGCGACAGCTAGCTGAGCAGGGCTGTGCTTGTGTGTGTGTGTGAGAGAGTGCACGCATGTGTGTGTGTGTGTGTGTGTCTGTGTGTTGAGAGGTATGGTTGTGCATGCGTTTGTGTGTCCGTGAGTGTGTATGTGTGTGTGTTGGGAGATAGTGTTATGACTGTGTGTGTGTGTGCGTGCGTGAGTGTGTATGTGTGAGTGTGTATGTGTGTGTGTGCGTGTGTGTGCGTGCGTGTGTGTGTGTGCGTGCGTGCGTGTGTGTGCGTGCCTGTGTGTGTGTGTGTGTGCGTTGGGAGGTATGGTTGTGCATGCATATGTGTATCCGTGAGTGTGTATGCGTGTGTGTTGGGAGGTAGTGTTGTGAACTTGTGACTGTGTGTGTGTGCGTGTGTGTGCGTGCGTGTGTACATACTGAACATAATGCACTAAAAGGACAACATGACCGCTTTTCTGAGAAGTGCTGTGTGAATAAACACAGAGGTCAGCTGAGTGTGCCGTGTTCCCTCAACGCCTCATCCAGAGGAACTACAGACCCCATGTACCTCAAACCAACCTTCAAACAACCTTAAACAAACCTTACAGCGACCTTATATCAACCTCAAACAACCTTCAACAAACCTTACAGCGACCTTATATCAACCTCAAACCAACCTTCAGCAAACCTTACAGCAACCTTATATCAACCTCAAACCAACCTTCAACAAACCTTACAGCGACCTTATATCAACCTTAAACCAACCTTACAGCGACCTTACATCAACCTTCAACAAACCTTACAGCGACCTTACATCAACCTCAAACAACCTTCAACAAACCTTACAGCGACCTTATATCAACCTTCAACAAACCTTACAGCGACCTTATATCAACCTTAAACCAACCTTACAGGGACCTCAAACCAACCTTCAACAAACCTTACAGCGACCTTATATCAACCTTCAACAAACCTTACAGCAACCTTACATCAACCTTAAACCAACCTTACAGCTATAGCGGTTGAGTGGGGGGGGGGGAAGTGAGTTAGGAAGGGGGGGGGGAGGGGGAGGTTGAGTGAGACACAGAGGGGCTTGTAGGGGGTACGGGGAGGGTGGGGGTCGGGACTCACCCGATGGGCAGCTCGCAGATGTGGTTATGGCTGACGTCCAGCACCTCCAGCTTCTTGCTCTCACACACCCAGTCCGGAAGGCTCTCCAGCCTGTTCCTGCAACAACACCAAGGGGGAGGGGAAGGGGAGGAGTCAAATCGCCCTGCTGACCAATAATATCAAATCTCAACCAGTGGCAGGGTCAGAGAGGTCACCTCGCGGGGGGGCGGGCGAGGGGGGGGGGGGGTTTGGAGATCGCCTTTCAGGTCTTTTGTTTTGACACGGGGCCCTTACCTGGAGACGTCCATGTAGGTCAGGTTACCCGGAACAGGATACACCTCCAGCTGGCTGATTTCTGCGGGAAGGAGAAACACAGGCCCACAGTGAGGAGGGGACAGAGCGCAGTGACTCCGCTACTGGGCATGCTCACTGGCCACGCTCATGGGGCACGCTCACAGGGCACACTCACGGGGCACGCTCACAGGGCACGCTCACTGGGCACGCTCACAGGGCACACTCACGGGGCACGCTCACTGGGCACGCTCACTAGAGATCCCTGTGGTTGCAGTGGACGGGAATATAATACAGGAAGAAGATATTAGGAAGTAAGAAGTGAGTGACAGAGGGAGTGAGACTGTGATGAAATAGAAATTAAAAATGGGAGTCAGAAATTCAGAAGGCGTTTGAGGGTGATAGGGTACAAGTGTGTTAGGGTGCAAGTGTGTTAGGGTGTAAAGGTGTTAGGATGTAAAGGTGTCAGGGTGAGAGTGTTAGGGTGTTAGGTGTCAGGGTCCTCACATTTATTTACAGGCATTTAGCAGACGCTCTTATCCAGAGCGTCTTACGTTGTATCCAATTACACAGATGGATACATACTGAAGCAATGCAGGTTTAAGTACCTTGCTCAAGGGTACAACGGCAGTGTCCTACCGGGGGAATCGAACCTGCGACCTTCAGGTTACAAGACCAGCTCCTTAGCCATTACACCACACTGCCGCCCTTACACCACACTCACCATTAGAGGAGGCGTACAGGCCCTTGAGGAGCGCCCCTCCCGCGCTCAGGGAGCTGAGCCGGTTCCTCTCGCAGTGCAGCACCTCCAGCCTGGGGAACAGCGAGGCGTCCAGCTGCTGCAGCTGGTTGTCCCGCAGGTCCAGGTGGGTCACGTGACACAGGAGCTCCGCCTCCTCCGGAACCACAGTTTGGATCTTATTCAACCTGGTAGGGGTGGGGGAAAGGGGGTCAGCGATGGCAAGCATGCACCCCCCACACAAACACAGACGCTCACACAAACACACACACACACGCGCACGCTCACACAAACACACACATGCTCCATCATACACACACACACACACACACACTCTGTGCCCTAGCGTATGATAACAGTTCATCTCTCTCCCTCCCCTGCTCTTGTTCATTTCAGCACTCGATGAACTCAATCCATCAATCCTGTGACAAAGTCAATTTGACATTTACGTTCCTGGCGCTGGGATTTCACAGACGGTGAATTAAAAGGTGTCTGGGGCGCGCACCAGATATTTAAGGCACAGGGGAGCCAGAGAAATTGAAGCCGAAATAAGCTTCGCTCCTCAAAGCAAAATGGGAGGTGCATTTATTCTGACCTGCGAAGCAACCACCTCCCCCCCCACTCCCCACCCCCCACCCCCCCCAAATCAAACCAACCAGCCCCAGTGCTGGCTGAGATATGTCAGTTAATAAGGTGACTGATTCAGTTCAACATTAGTTGAACTGCCTTTCCAAACAATCAAACAGGACAAACAGGACAAATCTCAGGCTGGTCCACTTCAAACAAGCCAACACAAACCAACTGATAGGCGGAAGACCAATGACTAATGACAGAAGAAGGTCAGATAAGGTTCTGTTGAGCCTGTTTTTTTTTGTTTGTTGTTTTTTGTCCCTACAGAGTTAATGATCTGTGCATCTGTAAGCATTCACAACAGAGACTGAGGGAGAGGGAGAGGGAAGGCTTTAGATCCTATTAGAAATGTAGAAGTGTGTATGTGTGTGAGTGTATGTGAGCGTGTGTGTGTGTGTGTATATATATGTGTGTTTATATAAGTGTGTGTGCACGTGTGTATGTGTATATATGTGTGTTTATATAAGTGTGTGTGCACGTGTGTATATATACGTGTGTGTGTGTATATAAGTGTACGTGCGAGCGCGCGTATGTGTGTGTGTATATAAGCGTGTGTGTGTGTACGATCGAGCGTGCGTGTGTGTGTGTGTATATATATGTGTGTTTACATAAGTGTGTGTGCGTGTGTGTATATGTGTGTGTGTATATAAGTGTACGTGCGAGCGCGCGTATATGTGTGTGTGTGTGTGTGTGTGTGTGTGTGTGTGTGTGTGCGTACCTCAGGTCCACCTGCTTGGCTCGGACATGGCGCAGGCGCGGCAGGTCCAGGCAGCTCAGGTTGTTTCCCGCCATGCACAGCCTCTCCATGGCGACCAGCCGGTGCAGCACGGGCGGCAGCTGGCCGAACTGGTTGAAGGACAGGCCCAGGTAGCCCAGCTGCTGCAGGTCGCCCAGCTCCGGGGGCAGGGTCCGGACGCTGTTCCCGTCCAGGAGGAAGATCTGCAGGCTGGGGGGGGGGAACAGACATTAATCCTGATCTTGATGGTCATCGTGCTCTTACTCTACAGCAGTGGTCTCCAACCCTGGTCCTGGAGAGCTGCAGGGTCTGCTGGTTTCTGTTTTCACCTTAAAATCAGCACCCAGTTGAGACCCAAGACACCAGGTGAGTTGAGTTAACTGTGTAATCAACTGCTGAAGTGCAGAGTCACTATGAAAACCAGCAGACCCTGTAGCTCTCCAGGACCAGGGCTGGAGGCCACTGCTCTACAGAATAACTGATCTGGTTTGACAGACGCACGGAAACGCAGGAGGGGAGCGATCGTCGAGGTTCGGTGGTGTACAGGGCCCCGCTGGGAGGCGGGACAGGGCGAGACCCTGAGGGTCACTGTAAAACTTTATCTCCTTCACTTCCGTTTCCGATTCACGCCGTACGACTTCTCAGAGAAGGGCTTCCCCCTTTACTCTGCCCTTTGTGGGCTTCACACACACAAAATATCAATAAAAAAAAAAATAATAATAATAATTAAAGATCATGAGTAATTTGCTAAACCCGAGCTAGCCTCCGGACGCGATTAGAAATCAGCACAAACCGCCTCAGTCTGGAAGTGTGGGCCTGTTACAGCGTCTCTTATCTAACAGGCAGCTCCTGTGTCGGCGTGCGCTGATATGAGGGCCTGCACTTCACCAGCACAGCTCAGCCTTCAACGCGATCCTCTGATGTGCTTCCAAACTGTACGGGAGCAGTGACGTTTGTTTGCCTCAAGGCCTTAAACTGCCATACCGGTTACCGCCAGTAGAGGGGGAACTGCAGCAACCTGTTCCCTGTGTAAGTCAGCATGGGAATTTAACAGGGTTCCAGACATTTCTCCTAGTTCAAACCAGCACGGAGCAAAGGAGAAGGATGTAGGAAGGACTCTGCTTCTGTACACACACACACGCACGCACGCACACATGCAAACACACACACACACACGCACGGACATACACACACATGCGCACACGCACACACAATGCGATTCTGCAGACACAGTCCTGTGTTCCTGACCCCTGACCCTTCACACTCACTTGTGCATGGCCCCCACGGCGCTGGGCACGCAGGTCAGGTAGTTGCAGGAGAGGTTGACCTCGGTCAGGGTGGGGATGTCACAGACGGCCTCGGGGAACTCTCCCAGGTGGTTATTGGACAGGTTGAGGCTTCTCAGCTTGGAGAACCTGGAGGGGAAAAAGGACCAATCAGGGCGAGGGAAAAACACACATGACCACGGGGTGCACGGAGAGCAGGTGTGACAGAGAAATCACAAAGAAATACTGCGGTTTTGGCGACAATAGAACAGAGAAAACAACCTCAAGTCTTTTCAGTCTTGGGTCTATTTTGTCCTTAGAGTGGAAGTGTGTGTTTGTGAGGACAGGAAGAGGAGAAGCCGGAAGGCTGTTCAGACGCTTTTTTTTTTACCAGAGAGCTGGTCTAACCCGCCCTAACCCGCTCCGTCTAGAGAAGGAGGAAAAGTCTCTTCCTGTTGGAAAGGCACCAGTCATTGGCCCCCTGTGGGGCCCCCGGCCAATAGGAAGGGTCACAGGCCCGAGGCAAAGGGCCAACACAACAAACTGCGGTGTTTCCAGGCAACAGGGTCACAGCCAGACAATCAGCCAATTAGCAGGGAGAGTGGGAAAGAGCAGGGTCAGCGGCAAGCACCAGCGCACAGCTGAAGCTCCGCCCAGGCGCAGCCATTCAAACACCAGCAAACTTTATTTAAACAGCCAGCGGCCGGACACACCGGCGGGAGGACTTTTGAGGCGACGCCGTTCGTCGGCGTTCTAAGCCTTACGGACTCAGCTGTCCGTCACGGGCTGAAGCTCCGCCCACCCGCCGCCCTCATCCGAATTATCGCAGCGGAACGAAAGAACAACAGCAAAACTCCCAGGGCTCCTGCTGCTGCCTGAAACAGGAGGGGGGGGGGGGGTGGGGCCGCAGCGCGCGCTGAGCGGACATTTCAAACATGGCCGCCGCGTGACAGCCGCTTTGCTCGTCCGCCGGAAACTTCAGCCGCCCTTCGGCGGTTCTGCTCGCCCACGCGCGAACCCGTCACCCACCTGGCGAGTGTTTGGGCTTGCAGCCACACCCCCCCCCGCCCACCCCCGGTGAGATGGCCGTTTAGCCGTCAATCAAATCTTAATTAACACAGCGGCATATCAGAGAGAGAGAGAGAGAGGCTGCAAAAAGCAATCCACAGCGCTGGTGGCCGAAATGAAATCTGAAATTAGACCTGGCACCGTACACTAATGATGAATTCAGCTAAATAAATCAGAGAGGGACAGTCACCCCCCTAACCCCCACCCTCGCCCCCACACACTGGTGGGGAGGACGTAATGTCCCTAGTGTGTGTTGTAATTCATTCTCCTCACACACACACTCTTTCCTTTACCAGTAGTGTTTGTGAGCAGAGCACTGGGTGCTTCTCCCAAACTACACCATGGAATGTTGTTTATGGGGAAGTAAAACGTGCCTTTGAGTGGGTGAACAGCTGTGAACAGCCTGTGCTGTACTGTGTTAAGTCCATATGTGTTGAGTTCTTTCTCCCTTCAGCGCACACAAACACTCTCCTTTAGAGATAATGTGCTTAGTGTTGAGTGCTGATAATGTGCTAAGTGTTGAGTGCTGATAACGTGCTAAGTGTTGAGTGTTTCTCCAAACCCCAACACACACCGCCCTTTTCCAGAGAGTGTGTGCATTTTGGGCTGAACACACTCGGTTTCCTTTATGGAACACATGCGGTGTTCACTACTGGACACACAGCGTCGAGGCAGCAGGGCCTTTGGGGAGTCAATCATCTGAGTGTAAAATTTAATCCGAACTGGAAAATTAAACCTCAGACTGAAGAATCGATTTGTGCTTCCTTTTAATTAAAGGGACAGGAGCCTTCCTGGAAGATCTGAATGACTCTGAAATACTCTATCAAACCCTAATCCGCTGACTACGGGCCTTTCTGATTTCAGCTAGGGGATGAATACAGGATGCAGTTTGATTGATGTGAGCCTTCACACACACACACACACACACACACACACACACACACACACACACACACACATACACACATACACACACATGCATGCATGCACACACAAACAAGCACACGCACACACGCGCACACACACACACTCACTCACTCACTCACTCACACGCATGCACGCACACACACACACAGGACAAAGCCTCCGGAGACACACAGAGAGCGGCGGAGAATTCTTTCCCAGCATGCATAGCTCCACAGAGCTCACTGATGGATGAAAACTGTAACAGCTCAGGTGTTGGGGCGCACAGTGCACATCACACACAGCGGGGGATTTAATTTACCGCTGGTGCCGGGGGGCTGAGAGGCAGCCCCGCCCGGTTTGGGCCCGCCCCCCTTGTGGGCCCGGAGTTCAGCGCAGACAGGGAGCGCGTTCAGGCTCTGGGGGGGGGGGAGAAACAGCCACTGTTCAGTACAAGGGGCACCAAACACCCCCCCCCCCCCCAGGCTCAGCCGAGGTTTACACACACAGTCTCAGGTGCGTCAGACAGGCGGAGAGGGGCTCGTCCGGGAGGCGGTAGGTTCCCACGCCGTTAGCGAACCTCACGGCGAGCAGCAGGGCCGGCTAAGCCAGGGCGTGTGTTGTTCTAATCCCAGCCAGGCCCCGTCTTAATCCTCCCCGCTCCGCAGTTTTCTCCCCTGATCTCTCAGACACGCCGGGCAGCTCAGTTCGGTCCCCCGCCCCCGCGTCTCGCCCGCCGCGACGGTCACGCACCGGGACCCCGCCCCGCTACCCGACCGCGCGACTCGAGCGCTCAAGCCAGCGGCTCCTGATTACTTCCAGGGTCAGAGGTCAAAGGCAGGCTGCCCCACCCCTCCCTCCCCCCCTCCCCCTAAACCCTTTGCTTCCTCTCAGCTCTGAATCAGCAGTAGCGCAACGCACTGACTGTGGCGACCACACCCACCGAAGCACGTGCGCTCCACAGATTCGTCCGCTAGTGATGTCACTCAGTGACGCCTTTGGCGATGGCCCAGGAACTACGTTTCCCACAATGCACACCGTGGCGCATACTACAGGAGCGCTAGCGCTGACAGGAGGAGGAGAGGCTCTCACCGCAGAGAACGGGTGACCCGCAGGCATCAGTACGCAGCCAGGGGGCGCTATTGCAGAGGAACCAGCCTGCAGAACAAGCAGCACACTCCTTCAAAACGCACGTTTCTTTACCACCGTGAAAGTGTTCCTTTTTGTCCTCCTGTAAAACAGCACTTGGCTGACGTGTTTCTCCAGCCGCATCCAACGAATCGTTTCGCAGACATGAATATACAGGGTAGGTTAAATCCATTTCGTTAGTGTTACCCTTTAAGCCAATCGGATCTGCTGACGGGAAAGACAAAAGGAGCGCTGAGCACCAGACTCGGGACGGAGGGCTTGCAGACCGAGTCACGGTGCGTTCCCCAGGACGGCGAGCGATGCCCCTCCCGCGAAACGCAGCGCTATGCTAGCGCGGGTACGAGGGCAGCCAGACGCCCTTTATATGAGAATCTTCAGTCCTGCTCTAAGTGCCACTTAGCACCCCGCCGCACAGACTAAAGAGAAACACACTATTCCGCGCTCGCTCTGTGTCCCCCCCCCCCCCCGGCGGTGCTGGGTAAAAAGCCGGTGTGGGAACGAGCGAGTAGCTCACAGCAGCCAGCCGGGCTCCACGCCCCTCTCCCGCGACCTTCAGCCGCATCGGTTGGGGACCGAGGGGAACGGTCAAAAGCTGCTTCAAAGTGCCCTGGCCGAGAAGAAGGCTCTACTGCCCCCCCCCCCCACCCCCCCGCCCCGTCGCGACTGGTGAGCGTTGCCGTCGGGTTTCTGCTGACGAGGGAAAAGCGGGGGGGGGGGGGGGGGGGGGGTGACCTTTAACCTCCTGGTACCTGCTGTCTGAATATAAAACATCATTATGTGCTGGAGGGACGACAGCCGCTGAAAGTGTCATTATTTCGCATCGCCTGGAAGGTAAATAAATGCAGCCCAACCTCTAACACCCATCTGGAACTCAAACACAGAAAACAGCCCAGTCAGCGTCTTCAACAGCAGGACACACACACACACACACACACACACACACACACACACACACACAACACACACACGGGAACAATACACACACACACACACACACACACTGGTGAACATACACACACACATACACACACACACACAAACACACACACTGGTGAACATACACACACACACACACACACACAGGAGAGCATACACACACACAAACACACACACTGGTGAACATACACACACACACACACACACACACACACACACACAAACAAACACACAAACACACACACACACACAAACAAACACACAAACACACACACACACTGCTAATCTTCAGACCCAGGCGGTGCCTTATGAAACAACGGGACAGGGAGGAGAGGGACAGTGAGAGGGGGAGAGAGTGAGAGAGAGGGAGAGGGAGAGAGAGGGAGAGGAGAGAGGAAGGGAGCGTACTGAAGTCGAAGGGGATGGGGAGAGGAAGGTTGAGGGAGGGGCAGGTGGCGAGGAAGAGGTTGGGGGCAGAGGTGAGGAGGAGAGGGACGAGAGGATAGTGGGCGAACAGGGGGAGGGAGAGAGGGAGAGGGAGGGAGGAGAGGAGAGGGGGAGAGAGGAGGGAGGGAGGGAGAGGAGAGAGTGAGAGAGTAGAGATGAGAGAGAGAGGAGGGGGGGAGAGATGAAGGAGGGGGGGAAGGAGGTGAGGTGAGGGGCAGGGCTGAGACAGCGGGAGAGTTCAGGGAGAGGAGAGGCCACGGAGGGGGGACACCACGAGAGAGAAAGAAAGAGAAGAGATTGGGGTGAAAGAGGAAACCGTATGTTCACTCTACAACGCAGATCAAACATGAAGCTCTCAGGCCTGACAGATATGGGCATTAAACCCAGACACGCACGCCTGACAAAGACGCCTCTTCACACACCTGGATGTGTTTGTTCTGCTCCGACTTGTTTCGCTAGGCCTGCTTCTTAAACCCGCTATTTTCAGACCTCCTCCGGGCACCGCGGCGGTCAAACCACAACAAGGTTACCGCCACCGCCGCCGCCATCGCTCACAAAATGGGTTCCCTCGGCCGTCCTCCTGGGGTTGCCGAGGGAAACGGCCAATGAAAGAGCAAAAAAAAGTAGGACCCGAGCGGTCGGGAATGCAGCTCAGCGTTCCGCGCCCCTCACCCAGGAACGCAGCTCATCGCCGTGATTTTGGGTATACGGGAACAGCGACGCAGAACTACATTCTGCATAGGGTGGCCGGGTGACGCGGCCGCGGGTTTGGGGCGGGGCGGGGCGGGGGCGGGGCTCACCTTGGCGGCCTGCCGCTGCCACCTCAGGTGCTCGGTGAAGCTGTCGAAGCTGATGTAGTAGGTGTGGCTCTGGGGCCCGGAGGAGCTGAACGCCAGGCAGTGGCTGTGCTTCTTCACCTCCTCCACCTGCAGGGGGCGATAGAGAGAGAGGGGGAGAGAGGGAGGGAGGGGAGAGAAAAAGGGAGTGAGGGGAGAGAGAGAGAGAGAGGGAGAGGTAGGGAGGGAGAGGGAGAGAGAGAAAGGGAAAGGTAGGGAGGGAGAGGGAGAGAGAAAAGGATAGAAGGAATGACGAGAACTGTTAAAATCCTGTTCTATTACTTATATAGTATTACCCTATTACTCTAATAATCAGTAACTGCAAAAGCTGTCTCATGGATACACACAGAACACATGACAGGATGCAACAAAATCCCTTTTTCAGAGGGATAAAATCAGGGATTCAGGAAGAGGCAGGATAATTGATCAGACATTGACGGACATGTTAATGGTGTCCGTGTTGGAAAAACGTAATTCTCGGGTCAGGGGTTTTGAATATAGAGGGAATTTCAAGGGAAATCAGTTAGTAATTTATTTTTGCTCATATTCATTCTCAGAGCCAATAGCAGTGTTTGATGGAGGTAGGCGCTGTAAACTGCAGCTTTGGGGCGTCTCTCTCCCTCTCCCTCTTCCTCTCTCTCTCCCCCTCTCCCTCTCTCTCCCTCCCTCCCTCCCTCCCTCCCTCCCGTGCAGCACCGCTGCCGAACGCTCCCCACCGCGCCGCTGATGAAAATGATGGGTTATGGGAGCGGCGAGCAGTTAGTGAGCAGCAGAGATAATGACACCCCGTATTATCACCCCCCCCACCCCCATCCCCCCCCAACGCCGAAATCAGAGGCAGCAGCGAGGGGGGGGGCAGGGGCAGGGGGGGCTTCTGAATTAATCACACATTTTGTGGTACGAGCCGCGCTTCACCACAGGGCTCGGGCGCGTAGACGGAAACAGACAGAAAACGGGAGAGCAGGTTCAGAGTGCAAAGGTCACGCGGGGTCACGGCAGATCGGGGAGGGGGGGCGTTCAGCCGCTAAATCTACTGTAGAGGGGACTCCGGTCCGGGGCGGAGCTTATGAGGTGTGAAAAGGGGGGCGGGGTGCCTTACCTTTCCCCCAATCAGGGGCAGGACGTGCATCTTCCCGGTCTGGCTGTCCTTCACGGAGGACACGATGAGGCAGGTGCCACACAGGATGACCTGGCGGCGGCTCCAGCGGTTGACGGGCAGCTGCATCTTGCCCTTGCGCACGTTGTAGGTGCCCGAGAGCTGCACGCGCTCAGACCCCTCCGCGGAGTGCGGCTTCCCTGCGGAGACACGCCCACACGTCAGCCCAAACGGAACGGAGCCGCGTCCGCCCCGCCCCGCCCAGCCCCGCCCAGCCCAGCCCGCCCCGCCCCGCCCCGCCCCGCACAGCCCCGCACAGCCCCGCCCCGCCCCGCCCAGCCCCGCACAGCCCAGCCCCGCCCCGCCCCGCCCGCCCGCACAGCCCCGCCCCGCCCGCACAGCCCCGCACAGCCCCGCCCCGCCCCGCCCAGCCCCGCACAGCCCAGCCCCGCCCCGCCCGCCCCGCCCGCCCGCACAGCCCCGCACAGCCCCGCACAGCCCGCCCGCCCCGCACAGCCCCGCACAGCCCCGCCCCGCCCCGCCCCGCCCGCACAGCCCCGCACAGCCCCGCCCCGCCCCGCACAGCCCCGCACAGCCCCGTGCACACACTGAGAGGAGGGGGCCGGTCCAGCACACTAATTCCCAGCACAATCAGTGTGAGTGTGTAAGAGAGAGTGTGCGTGAGAGAGAACGCGTGTGTGTGTGTGTGTGTGTGTGTGTACATACACATCAGCGTGAGTGTTTGTGTACATACGTATTAGAGTGTGTGTGTGTGAGCCCACGTGTATGTGTGCACACACAGACGGTAGATTGCGTTTGTGCGGGTGTGCAGACATCTACACAGCTCCCAGCTCTGTCATAGACGTTTATATTTAGCCCTGAATGGCCCAAATCTCAAACACAGACATCCACACATAGCCATACACTGCCTGAATCTATACAGCAGCACTTGGGCACTGGAGACGAGTAAGCATCTACGCTGGAGAAGATTAGCCTATAGCTACTGATTAACAAATAAGCACCCAACCCTACGGTATACAGCATGCAGCTTTTATCTACACTTAGCCATGAACAACCTGGATCTGGCGATAAAACCCATAATAATCAGCATGCCCTTGATTGGCATTGGGCTAGATCAAATTTGATTAGCAGCACTTAGTTCAAATAGTCGCAGTCCACCTCAGACACCGGCATTCAGCAGATATCATCATTCAGTGGACGAGAGCATTCAGAAGACATAAGCATTCAATGGATATCAGCATTCAGTAGATACCAGCATTCAGTGGATATCAGCATTCAGTAGATACCAGCATTCAGTAGATACCAGCATTCAGTGGATATCAGCATTCAGTGGATAGCTGAATCCTGCATTGCGCAGTTTGTTTGTGGGTTCAAAGGCCACGCCACACATTAACGCCCGCACACATGCGCGCACACACACACACACACACACACACACACACACACAACCCCCGTCTCCTGGCTTCCCGAAACGTAGGCGTGGGAAGTCCGTTCACTTCTCGGCTCAGTAGTGACATCACACAAAACTGGAAACATTTGTCAAAGACAACATAGCGATAAAAGATGCGACGACGCTGCGGTAAGACGATTCCTCTGCGGCTGCACTTGGCCTCCTGCTCGCATGCCACCACAACGCAGACCGCTGCATTCCTGATCTGCATCTTTCTGCACTGGCGAGAGAATTTTCTAGAAGTACAGGTTCCCTCAGGCAGGTGAGGTCATTCTGCCGCTACCTTCACGCCGATAACATTCCTTGGAGGTGGAATGAAGAAGTTTCAGGTGAAAGGGTCACTCTGTCACGGAAGTAGCCGGAATGCGGCAAGGCTGAGAATTGGGGGGGGGGGGGGGGTTGGGGGTAACGTCAGACGCTGTCCACGCTGAGAAAGAGAAGTACACGTCTGTCGCCCAGGGCAACATGCGTGTCCTGTTTTGGCAGCTGTGCGCGCAGAGATAAGGACTTTGATGGATACACGCCCGCCTGCCCCATTGTTCCAGCGCGGCGTCCCGACACTCCAACACCACGCCGACGCGGACACGCCCGAAATCCTCTCCACCGGGACCCATTGTTAAATAGAGAGGGGGAATCCCCCCCTCCCCTCCCCTCCCCTCCCCTCCCAAATGCCTTCCGCAAGGTTCCAGACCCTCCCATTCCATCGCACCGCCATTTCACTGAAAACACGGAGTTCACACAGGAGCCGAAGAATAACTGTGCGCCCTGTGCAGGGTGAGAAAACCAAACGAAAGCAAATCACGAAAAAAAGTCCAACTGATCGCACTCCTGTGTGTCTCTGTCTGGGCTGCCAGCTCCGGGTCCCCTTCTGCTGTCAGGTCTGTGAGGAGCGGAGGGTGTGGAGGACGAGTAGCGGCACGCAGGCCACACAAACAGGAAGAGCGCAGAGCAGCGGCTCCCAGCCCTGCTCCCGGAGAGCCACCGTCCGTCCGGCAGGTTTTCACTCCGATCCCGATTTGGCACAAAATCAGCAACAAATTAGCAGCTCAACAAAATCTCTCGGCGTTGAGTGATGTGCGCTTCTGTCAGGGTTGGAGTGAAACCCTACAGGAAGGTAGATCTCTAGCTGGTGAATGAGGTGTGCTGTGTTAGGGTTGGAGTGAAAACCTACAAGAAGGCAGATCTCCTGGAACAGGCTTGGTCACCACTGCTACAGACTGCCCTGAGCACTTAGAAAAAAAACCACATAAAAACGCTCAAAGACCCCTTTGAAGCACATTTGTTGGTGCTTTTAATAGGATATCCCCTTCAGACACTGACTGGAAGGGGAGCCTGACAGCCCATGCGATAACCAAGGGACTGGGGGGGGCAGGGGTGAGGGGGTGACAGGGGGCGGGACATACTGTGTCAAGAGCACACAGGCGAAACAGGAACTCCGTAAAGTCCAATTTCCTCTTTTGAGAGAAAGCAGAGAGGAGAGCCTCACTGATTAAGAGGAGAAAGGAGGTGAACTTAGTGACCTTCCTCTAAAAATACAGCCCCCCCCTTCAGCTGCCTGTCCTTCCACCGAGGGGTGACCTGTGGAGGTGGGGGGGGTGAGGGTGACTCACTAAATCTCTTCCTTCCTTCCCTGTGCTGAGAGGAAGGAGCTGATTTCCTCTCCTTAAAGTCCCGGATGCGCTCTGAAGGAGACGCGCCCTACCCCCCGCACCCCCCGCCGCCCCCTCCCCCCTCGCAGGTGGGGCCGAGCGAGAGGAGGTGAGGGGGAACCCCCCGCTCTGGCGCTCTCAAACCGCCAGATCACCCTCCAGACAGCCGCTGCTCTCCCGACCCGCTCGCTCCCCTGCCTATCACCCCCCATCTCCGATCGCCCACCACGGTCGCTCCTCTGTTCTGCTTTCGTCGGGTCCGGCTTGTTTAACTAGCCTGGGGTGCTTTGTGTTTTTGTATTTATTTTATTTTATTTTTGTCCAATCCGCCACGCCGCGCACACAGAGGCAATCGAGCGCGCCTCACCCCGAGCCTCCCCCAGGGAAACGGAAATGACCACTTCTCAGTTCCCCCTCACGGTTCTCTCTCCGCCATGGCCCTCTCTGCGTGAACACGGCCGGCAGCCCAAAAAGAGCAAACAGAGCGAACACCAGGCCTGAACTCCCAAACAGCAGGTACACCAGGTCCCCAAGCTGGGAGAAAACCCTCAAACAGCAGCGAGAAAAAAACTCCCCAGTGGGAAGAAGCCGAGACCACCCTGGTGTAAAGTAGCAGAGAGAAAGTAAAATGGGTTGAGCAGGTTACAGCGGAGGTGAAAACTGAAGTGAAAACATTACAGCCCGTGCAGCACTGCGCTGCGGCTCCAAATGAGCGCTTTCATTCAGCCGCGTTGATGTTTAGCACGTTAGCGGTCGCCCGCGCGCGTACGCAGCCCCCCCGCTGTCCGTCAGGTCTCTCCCTGCTGCTGTTCCCCTCAGGCGCGGAGCGGAGCGGAGCGGGACGCTGACAGCCTGCCTACGGAGGCCCGGTGAGGCCAATCCAAAGTGACAAGCCGGGCGGGGGCCAATTAGCACGCTCGGCGCTCTCTGATCCGGCCCGGGTCGCCGCGGCGACGCAGCGCAGCGTAATTCAACATGGCAGCCACAAACGCCAAGGGCAGGAAACGCACGTCATTCTGTCCTCAGCGCCACACACACACACACACACACACACACAAGTACACACACGTATACACACACACACACACACACACACAAGTACACTCACACACACAGACAGACACACAGATGAAAATACAACAACATAAGCAATTATGGCTGCAATACCATCTCATTCACTAAGTGTGAGTTGTGTAATCAGTTTATAATGAATGTGTTTGAATCAACATAATAGTATCAGTCTGCTGCATGGAACACATTACACCAGAGATACAATACTGAGACGGCTAGCGCCAACGTGCACACGCCGTTCCCACGGCGACGCAGGGAGGAGCTGAACCGGGAGCGAGCGTGACTGACGCGCGTGTGAAACGGGCGTGTGCACGCACGCGTACACGCGTGTCACTAGAATTACTCCTTTCTTTAGCGTGTTTGCGTCATGGGAAGAGCACACACACACGTGGGGAGAGGCGTCGACCACGCCGGGATTCTGCCGTGGAAGTGGGGGGTGGGGGTGGGGGTGGGGTGGGGGGCGAATCACAGCCTCACAGCTTCAGCATCAATTAGCGCCCCTGAGCCCGAGGGGGGCCCCGTTTAGCACATCCCAGCCCACCGCCGTCCCCGTTCAGAAGTCCCAGACGCCTCCTGGAGAAGGGGGGGAGGTGCGACTCCGGGGTTTCACACCGTTTCCAGGGCGACCCCCCCCCCGCCCGCGTCTGGGCCAGGGTCGAGAGCGGAAAGACTTTCTATCTAACGGCGGCCCGGCCGCAAAGCCAAACTTTTTCAAGCGGAGCTCAAGGAGGGGACAGACAGATTTTTTTGACGATCTGAAGTGCATCGGTTCCATTGTCAGCTCTTCACCGACAGGCCCTGTACACCGAGCCTGAGGCGCGCACACACACACACACACACACACACAGACACACACACACACAGACAAACAGAGACACACGCACACACACACACACACACACACAGAGACACACACACACACACTATTGAGTCGCCTGTCTGCAGCAGCATTGTATGCATATCTCCAGCTGACAACATTCCTCCGCTCATTAGTCTCCCCTCGCCCCATTGGCTGGAGGGCGGGAGGGGGCGGGGCCTGACCTGGGAGCCAGGCTTTCTACTCTCTCCCCAGGGCGCTGACCCCTGGCCCCAACAACGCCCCCTTGCCCACTCATTTAAGCTCTCTGACAAGGGGACGGGTGGGGGGGGGGACTGCCATATAAGGACA
This sequence comes from Anguilla rostrata, assembly GCF_018555375.3. Lineage (NCBI taxonomy): Eukaryota > Metazoa > Chordata > Actinopteri > Anguilliformes > Anguillidae > Anguilla > Anguilla rostrata. The sequence goes on from NC_057936.1 coordinate 64,023,640, forward strand.
TCCTTGTGCTCACCCCATTTACCCAGAGCTCCATGCCAAACAGTGAGCCCTATCATTCTGTCTACCCCTCTGTGTGTGTGTGTGCGTGTGCGCGTGCGTGTGTACGAGAACCCGAGCACGCAATACAGAGAAAGACAAAACAGGACCAAGAGGCAAGACAGAGAGAGAGAGAGAGGGGGACAGAGAGAGAAAACAAGAGCGTGAGAGAGCAAAAGAGAGACAGAAAACAAGAGGGGGAAAAAAGAGAGAAATCAAGAGACAGAGAGAGGGAAAACCAGTACTAAGGCCTTCAATTCATCTGTACTTCTTTAAAGCAGCAGGAGAAATATGGAGATGGAGAGAAGGGACAGAGAGGTGAAGGGGGGGGGGGGTACAAATGGAAGATGTGGACGGAGTGCAGAGGCCAGAGGGTCCCAGAGAGACGCCAGCGCTCAAGGTCTCTCCAAGGCCCCGCGCATCTTGACCTCTGATTGGAGCCGACGCCGGTGATGTCACCAGTGATGTCACCAGTCACCAGCCACCAGCCACATCACCACCCCCCCCACCATCCCCCTGCCCGTAGCCCTGGCACCACTCCAGATGGGGCCCGCCTGGAAAAGGGCACTGGACGGGAAGTCTGTGGGAATTCCGTGGGAATTCTGTGGGAATGCCACGCAGGGCTCTTTACAGAGAGAAGGGGGTCGCAGTTTTGAAATGCTTGTTATTCTTATTAAATTATTCATGTCTAAACATCAAACAAACGCTGACAGAATGCCAATACTATACATTCTCTGCATCCCTTATGAGGACTGATACACACACACACAGACACACACACACACACACACAGGCAAAGTCAAAGCCGGTGTAAAGTGAAATATGTGCTGGATGACGGGGACTCAGCCTTGGTCAGCTCGGCGAGGTGAGGCGTGTGTCACGGCTCCACCGAATCTCACGCCTCTTAGTGTCCCGGGCTGCGGCGACAGCCCCTAATCCCCCCCTGACAGGGCCGTGTATCTCACACACTGCAGCCCCGCGGGCCGCCATAAATCTGTCCGGAGGTCCTGTGCACAGCAGCTAAATATTTAAAGCTCGCACGCACGCACACACACACACGGACGCACGCACGTATACATGCACGTGCGCGCACACACACACACACGCACACACGCGCGCACACACACACACACACACGCGTGCATGCAAACTGACCGAGTTCCATGTCCCATGAGAGTGGGGGGGGGGGGGGCGGGGAAGAGTGAGAGAGAGGGAGAGAGAGAGAGGGGAGAGAGAGGGGGAGGTGGGGAGGGGGCTTATGTAAGTGGCTGAAGCAGCCTGAAGCCTAAGCAGAGACGAATGGCAGAAAAACGAGAGTGAGAGAAAGAGAGGAAGGAGAAAGAGAAAGGGAGAGAAAGAAAGACAGGGAGATGGACGGTCGGGGACAGAGACGTGCAGAGCTTTGAAATTCACATCAGGACCTGCTCGGCTGAAATCAAATCAAATCCGTCCCCACCCGGCGGGGTGGGGGGGGGGGATTAGAGCACCGCACATGGGTCGTGCCCCCCCCTCACCCCCCACCACCACAGGGACAGCATATGGGATCATACAGGATCATAAGGAAGAGCCCGCCCTGCAAATCCACGTTTGACTTTATTTACATTATTAATCCGCTAAGCGCACGCGCTCATCCTGGGCTACTTACAGACACCCGGCTACACAGCGCAACTTCGCCCAAACGCAACCATGCCCCAAAAGGCAGCGGGTCTCCACGGCGACCGAGGGCAAGCTCGGCCCCGTCCTGGACCAGTGACCCGTACTGAGTTACAGGCAGGGGGGGCAACACAATCGCCTCTGCCAACGACAGATCGATAACGAGCCACTTTCTAAACCCTGTGAAGAGCACGTTTTGTGGGAATGTGTCTTTTTTTTTTTCAAAATCCTAAGTCAGTGTTCTAGAGCTCTGTTGCCCTCAGTTACCAGTGGCGATTGTCTAGAACATTCCAATCACATATTCGTGACCTCTCACCTGAAAGGGTTAATGGACAGGGTCCGAAAAAAGGAAAAAAAAAAAAAAACACTTCTCCCTCACAGGTCTCGCAGCGCTGATGGGACTGCTCATTTTATCATCATCATCATCATCATCATCATGTTTGTTCTTTTTGCTGCGTTTCTTGCCTTGCTGCTCCGTAAAGCCTCTTTGTGACAGCTCTCAGTAAAAAGCGCAGTACAAATAGAACTGAACTGGATTGACCTGAAAGGCTGGCTGTGGTGGTGTGCGTGTGCTGACCATGTGAAATGCACTTTTTCCCCTAAGTCGCTTTGGCTCAAAGACTCCAAATGACTAAATTACACATTGCAGGAGCTGCAGACCCAACATCAAACATCTCAACATCAAACATCTCTACAACAGCATGTATCTAACACACGGATGCGAGGAGAGACTAAATTAAGCACCGACCAAATCACAGTCATTTTCCCAATCCTGGTATTATCCCAGCGGCCGGGACATTTTCACATTATTTATTTTTTATTTTTTTCTGTATCTGTTCCACGCCAGGAGGCCTTTTTAAGATTATATCCTATACTGTTTAAGACTATATAAGAGAGAGAGAGAGAGAGAGGGATAATTTGGTCCACTGTGATCTGGAGAGACTATGACTTCTAGCAGAGATCCACTGAACAAATCCTTTCCTAAGCGAACAGATTTAAAAGGCTTTATGCGCATCACAGCTCTGTGGAGGGAGGGGGTGTGACGGCAGGCTCTCTATTGTTTGCTCACAGAGACAGGTTGCCAGGTGACCAGGTGTGCTGGTGATGTCATAATGAGCCCACCCATTGTGACATCACAGAGGATTTGTGCTGGAGTGCACTGGTACTGGTGGCCCGGGGGTATCTGCATGGGCATCGTAACTTCGCTGCTGTTTGTCAATAAAACTACTCCTGTCTTACATGCAAGTTCACGACCAATAGATAAAAATCACCAAACCCAACACACATTCCATAGCAGGTTAGGTGTGGTGGGGGGTGGGGGGTGTGTTCATACTGGATCACACAAAACCCAGATCCTGAGCTGAGACTGTCGCATTGTTTATCTACATCAGAGACAAGGCCTCCAGGCGTTACTGAAGGCATGTAGCCAAAGTTAAAATTACTGCCACAAACGGACACAAACAGACAGACACAGGGCTTCAGACAGGAAGTAACCAACAACATTCTGTAACCAGTGACACCCTGCAGCACATGTGACTGGTGGGAGGGTCATTCTGGGGGAGGGGAAGTGGACCCTTTTTAACCCCAGGATTTTAATGACTCAGGAACTATTCATATTTCAACCAGTGCCGGGACCACTAGTAGCACAAGCAAGCACCTTCAGCGATTCCCCCTCCTCCCTGAACAGCGCTATTACCCGCTGACTATAATTCACTCAGTAATTATAATCAGAACTATAATCTGCGTGGGTCCGGCTGGCTGTGCAGCACAGAGTGTGTGGGACAGAGCCCGTGTGCGACTGCACACCCCAGCCAAAGCAACGCAGGAGGACCGAGGCTTCGAACAAGGCCGTGCCGAGGCGGTAAAACAGCCTCGGAGAGGAAGGAGGATGAGCGAGGAGGGGTAAAAGGGTGCAGCGAGGGTAGCTGGCGGAGGACGTGGAGGGAGCCCGGAGGCTCATCCCTGTAGTTCCGCCAGGGCCAGCCAGTGCCTCAGCGGAGAGAGGGGACTACTTGACCAGGATGCAGCGGGTGACACGGGCGCGGAGGGGAGGCGGGCACGTCGCAGGTGTCCGTCACGCACCGGAGGCGTGCTGCAGCAGGAGGTGCCCCCCGCATTAGGGACACCTCCGTGCCCCGCCCCCCGTGCCCCGCCCGGTCACAGGACAGCTCAGAAGAGCTGGCTGCGCTTCTCAGCGTTTTGTTTCGCTCCTTCAGGACAATATGATCCGCACCCCTATCCCATCTGATTCAGCAGCCCAGCTGGAGCCCAGCTCAGACACCCTGCCGACCCCGTCCCGTCCTGTCCTGTCCTGGGGGGGGAGCAATCCGTGTTATTTTACACACGGGTTTGCAGAAACACCAGAGAACATCACCCAAGAAAAGGGAAAATGAGGGACCCCCGGTTGGCTGGCTGCAGAGGCGTGGTTTCCGTGGGACGTTCCGATTGGCCGGCGGTTGGCGATGGGCTCCTCCAGGGCTGCTTTAATACCGGCTGCCACTGACAGAAACGGAGCAGGACACCTCAAAATGAGCTCTGCCTCGCCCCGGCCGCCTCCCGTCCCTCCCCCTCCCCCCCTCTACCCCTCCCCCTCCACCCCCCTCCCCCGTCCCTCCCCCTCTCTCATTTGGAAGCCAGGCAGAGGGAGGCTGGCGGAGGGGTGTTTGAGATTCAGAAGCCGTGCGCGGTGAGCGGGGCGTGGAGTGGTGCCAGAGTACAGAGAGCAGGGGACGTCCCCACAGAGAGCCCTGCTCCTGACACAGCGAGCGGGGACACGACTGCTGGGACCGCCCTCTGTCCTCTGTCCTCTGTCCTCTGCCTGTCTCTGCCCTCTGTGTCTCTGTCCTCTGTCCTCTGCCCTCTGTGTCTCTGTCCTCTGTCCTCTGCCCTCTGTGTCTCTGTCCTCTGCCCTCTGTCCTCTGTTGTCCTCTGCCCTCTGTGTCTCTGCCCTCTGCCCTCTGTCCTCTGTCCTCTGTCCCTTTGTGTCTCTGTCCTCTGTCCTCTGTGTCTCTGTGTCTCTGTGTCTCTGTGTTCCTGCTGTGCTGACCTGAACCTGCTACACCTACCCACACACACACACATGCACACGACGCACAGTGCAGACCACACACGTACTACATACAGCACAGACACTACACACACTCCACACACACACTCACACACCTCACCTCACACTCACCACCTCACTCACGCACACACCACACACACGCACACACGCACACACACAGCGCGGGTAATCAATCACGCCGGTGCTGATTAGCGAGCGGAGACCGCGGCGGCCCGCTGACAGTCTGGCTTTAAATGCATACCACAGCTCTCTGGGCCAAAAGGCATTGCCCCCATGTGAAATAGCCTACTAGTGCACTGCAGTATACAGGAAGTATGCCGTTTTATGCTAACGAATGCTTCAAGTATAACTGAAGTTCATATCGAGTATGCTTAGTGTACTATTTTGTCAGTCATGAGGAAATTTAGAAAACACAAAAATACCGGAATCACTAGACCAGTTTGAGCCGGGCATTAAGAGTGTGAATAAACAGCCCTGTGATTGGGCGGCTCCAAGCACTCTCCAGCCAATGGGCTGTCGGGATACTGCAAAATGCGCACATTCTGCAGCCAGCTGACCCCGTGTCCTTCTGTCCCACTGCTACAAGCTCACTGCGTGTCTGAGGTCCAGCCGGATAAAAGATAGACAGCCCTGTGATTGGGCGGCTCAGAGCACTCTCCAGCCAACGGGCTTCCAGGATACTGCACCGACCTCACTGCCGGGGGGGGGCAGGCCCCTCAGCGCCAGGCAACAGTTCGAGCTCCCAAAAGAGCGGCAGGCTGGAGGAAGCGGGACACAGCCCACACCGCACGGTGGAATGAGATAGCGCTCCTCGCATGCCATTCCAAAGATGCTTCAAGCTCCTCTCGTTTTTTTTTCTTTTTTCCTCCCGCATTTTTTTGCTCTCCCCCCATTATCTCTTCAGGCGGTACGTCAGTCTGCAAACAGCCAGCCTGGCTCAGCCACGGCAGCAAGCGGCCTGATAAAGCCGACGGACGCAGCGCTGCCGACCGGCCTGCTCAGGGTTCATATCTCACAGCAGCAGCAGAGTTTGTAAAGGAGCTGGTCAGCACACAAATAGGACATGTCCACCTGCGCACTACATGTACATTTCCACCTATACATTAAATATGCACACACATATATATATATATTTTCATTTTTTATTTCACCTTTATTTCACCAGGCAAGCCATTAAGAACAAATTCTTATCTACAATGGCGGCCTGGCAAGCGACAGAAGCCACTTAAGGGAAGGGGAGGGGAGGTGGGTTATATGTATACACACATGCATACACAGGAAGGCAGGAGCTCCCCGGTAGTGCCGCGGATGTTCCGGCCGCTGAGTTCCGTTTTCCAGGCGCCGCTGCTGACGGCGGTAACGGAAGCTCGCGCGCGCTAACCGCTACCCGCTAAAGGTGCGGACGTGAAGCAGGGCCCCAGGGGCCCCAGGGCCCGTGACTCAGCCCAGCAGCCGGGCCCCAACGCGCACGTGAGCGACCGGCCTTAACGCACGCGGTTACACACACAGGGAATCTCGCGGCTCTCGCAGAGTTTCCGTGGAATTCCAGGATCCGGCGCAGAATTCCCGTGGAATCTGAGAGAGGCGCTTAGCGGTCACGGGTCCGGATCAGGAGGCCCGTCTGCTCGCAGGGAGCCCCCACAGGAGCAGCAGCGCCAGCCGCAAAGACAACCAGCCGAGAGAAAAGATACTCAACTCTCATTAGGCAATTCAGAACCCTTATACAAGCGGTTTTATCCTGGTCTTGGTCAAGTTTTAATGGAATAACTTTGTGTTTTTTTCCAGGGTGTATTCCTGCCTCTCGCCCAATGGGCTCAGTCAGTAACACAGACAGAGCACAGGCCCACACTCACAGCCACAGCCTGTGCACACATGGGCTCAGTCAGTAACACAGGGACAGCACAGGCCCACACTCACAGCCTGTGCACACAGCGGCTCAGTCAGTAACACAGAGACAGCAGAGGCCCACACTCACAGAAAGGAAGGGAGGAACACACTGATGATGAAATGAAATAAAGGAGGAAAAAGAACAGAGGACAGAAAACAGAGCAGGCGCATATGTGAGAGAGAGAGAGAGAGCGCAGGAGAGAGCTTTCAAAAGGAGGTCAGCATTAAAAGGACAAGACGAGAGGAGGGTTGTGTGAGAGAGGCAGAGAGAGAGAGAGAGACGGAAGGAGGGAGGGCATGAGAGAACAGGACAGAAAGAGGGGTGGCGGGGGGGGGTTACTTCCTAGCACACAACCCCCTTTTAAAAGCCCTCTCCGGATTTGCCTGGAGAGCCGCCCCCCCCCTTCCCCCGGTATATTAAAGAGCCTGAGCTCTCTCTCTATGTAATATCCTGTTTCTGCTCAGAGCAGAAAAAACACAACACATTCTTCAGTAAAGTGTAAACGCCCCCCCACCCTCCTCCCCCCCCCCCCTCGCCGCCCCCCTCCCTCCTCCTCTCGCCCGTCCGCCCCCCGTCCCTCCCCAGCACTGAGACACAGCAGAGCCCATTAAACAATTACATAATCTCTTACAAAACAGCCAGCGCAGGAGACCCGATGACACGCCCATCGCATCACTGCCTCCCCACGGGAGGGGGGGGGAGCAGGAAATCCCGGAGGGCCGTCCCCTGCAGGGCTCTCAATACGACTGCGCCCCCCCCCAGCCCAGCAGGCCCTTTGTACTCTCATCCATTATTCACTCACTCTCTCGCTAAGCCCCCCTCCCCACCGCCAGAGCACTCGACGGGTAACACTGTGACGCAAGAAGAACGAGGTAAAGCATCGTGCTCGCTAACACAGCCTCACCGCGCCAACACTTACTCAACCACACCGTATGCTCAATAACTCAACCTCCCTGTGCGCTTGCTAACACAGCCTCACCTTGGGCTCGCTAACACTCGCTAACTCAACCTCACCTTGGGCTCGCTAACACAACCTCACCTTGGGCTCGCTAACACTCGCTAACACAACCTCACCTTGGGCTCGCTAACACTCGCTAACACAACCTCACCTTGGGCTCGCTAACACTCGCTAACACAACCGCGCCATAAGCTCAATAACTCCACCTCACCGTGCGCTTGCTAACGGGACTTTCAGTACGCTCGCTCGCTAACTCAACTGCGCTGCGCGTTCGCTAATGCAACCTCACCGTTCATTCGCAAGCTAAACCATGCGATATGCACTTGCTAGCTCAAACCCGCCGCACGCTCGCCAACCCGACCGCACTGGACGCCCGCTAACCCAGCCTAGCCTAGCTGCAACTAATAAATGCCAATGACAGCTCATACTGAAAAACAGCCCCATCGCTTCTGATGTTTAAAAGTAGGCCTAAACTCTACAAGCTGAACTCACTTTCTGCTTCCCGTGTTCAGGATTTAACGCCAGTCAGCGTTATTAACATGATTACTGAGCGCTAATTGTGATCATTATTCAGTACAAAAGGGGTGGCAATACCCCCCCCCCGGGTGTGTATGATGTCATGCCCAACAACGCTGCTTCAGAGGACTGGGCCTCCACCTATTAGCATGCAGCCCCCCCCCCCAAAGCCCAGAAAGTGTTGTACTCCATGACACATCACCCCCACCCCCCCAGTCCCACGCTTCCCAGAGACTAGGAAAGGGGCAGGGCTAATGTCAATGACCTCACGTGGGGGCTGGAACCCAGTGGTACCCCACCCCCCACCCCCCCCCACCCCCTGTCGCAGGGCCGAGGAGAGGAAGTTGGAAGAGATTCTCCCGTTGCCATGGCGCACGCTAGAAGGTGTAAAACCAGGCGAAATAAATAAATAAGGGAATAAAGCACGTCGCCTGGCCTCAGATACGCCAGGAGAAAAACACAGGAGCGAGCGAGCGGGCGAGCGAGCCGGCCTGCCAACGCATGTCACCATCTGGGATGTGTGTGTGAGTGTGAGAGAGAGAGAGAGAGAGAATTTTCTGTTCTGCGTTTTTTTGTAAAGCAGAAAACTGCGTAACACAAGATGAATGACTTGCAGACGAGAGGATGGAGGGAAACAGAGGAACGTACAGGGAAAAAACAAAAGAGGGCAGTAAAGACAGGCAGGGAGACGAAAATACACATATCTATTTACAGCCCACATACATATATATACACACATATATACATATATATGGTACATACATATATACATACGTATATACAGTACATACATATATACACACGTATATACAGTACATACATATATACGCACGTATATACAGTACATACATATATACGCACGTATATACAGTACATACATATACACACATACAGAGAGAGGGAAAGAAAGAGATTTTAGATTTTTAAAACCCCTTTTATTGAGGCATTGTTCCAACACTAAAAATACAGGACTTCAATAAAAAAGAAAACAGCCCACACAACAAAAAACAAACCCATGCACCCAGCACACAGAGAGAGAGTGAGAGAGGAAGAGAAAGAGAGATAGAGAAAAAGAGGAAGAGAGATAGAGAGAGAGAGAGAGAGAGAGAGATAGAAAGTAATAGGTCATTAATTCTATGAAACCAACGTCGATGTGTCAAAGCACAATGAACAAAAAACAAACTGTTTTGCGGCTGCAGATTTTTAAAAATGGCAGCTGAAATAAAATGCTGCGAGTACGCGACCAATCAGAAATGTTCAGCCCTGCAAGCCCCACCCCCAAAGTTCCTGTACTTTTGGAAAGTACGACCCCCCCGAGCAGAGAGTTCCTCAAAAGGTTCCTAGTTCCTGGGGAAAGTTCCTGCGGTGGAAACGCGGCTACAGGAAGCATTTGCAGGGCTGTTCTGACCCATGAGGGAGCCCCCCCCCCCCATCTCCCCCCAAAATAAAACCCCACATCAAACGCCCTCTGTGCACTACAGCCCGTTCCGCTCATTAATAAATAAAAGGCCCACATCAAACGGTGTGTGAGCTGGCCCACTGCCCCATCGCACGGAGCTGCTTATTTACCACAGCCCTGTCCTCCACAGAGCCCACTCTTTATCTTCCCACAGGGGGGTTTTCTTCTTTCTTTCGTTTTTTTTTTTTTTTTTTACCTCAACTGCTCACTTTTTGGGGGTTTAGGGCTGTGGTCGGCGTGATGCGCTCCCTCCTTCCCTCTTTCCTTCCTTCCTTCCTTCCCTCCCTCCTTCTCTCCCTCTCTCCTTCCTTCCTTCCTTCCCTCCTTCCCTCCTCCTCCCTCTCCCTCCTTCCCCTCCTCCCTCCTTCCTTCCTTCCCTCCCTCCCTTCCCTCCTTCCCTCTCTCCTTCCAGCCCTCCCTCCTTCCTTCTCTCCCTCCCTCCTTCCCTTCCTCCCGACTTCCCGCCAGAAGTCGGAGCGCATTCCTCGCATTCCTCCACCGAGCCCCGCCCCGCTCGCGGCTAGCGGAGTTAGCGGAGGTAGCGGAGTTAGCGGGGGCCGGGGAGCGCCGACCCCGCCGGCGCAGTCACACGCACGGCTCCACGCCGGCGTTTTTATCCGAGGGGCAACACGTGCGCCCCCCCGAGCTGAAAAGCGTAGCGGCACGCTAACGCATCCCAGGTAGCAGAGGCGCTCCTAAAATTTAATTTCTCCAGTCAGCGCACATCTGTTTAATTATTACGCGCCTAAAAAGCACGGCAGGGCGCTGACACGACGTTCGAATGTTTACCCGCCACCAGAATTATGAGATTACACGGGACCGCCGTCAGAGAGATAAGAGCTTCAGCGAGTCCGCCATCACACTCACGCGAGATGCTATCCTGCTAGCGTCGCGCTGATAGCAGGCTCTCGCCCGCTAGCGCTACTCGGGCAGGAAGCTGCCCTGCCGCTGAAGCCCAGCCATTCCTGGCTCAGCTGCAGGCCATCGATTCAGAGGGAGAAGTGCCACGGACACGTCACGCGAGCACGCACATGTACGCGTGTGCACTGTAAGTGTGCGCGTGTGAACGTGCATGTGCACACGAGAGTGTGTTTGTGCGAGTGTATAATGTGCAAGTGTGTATGTGTGTTTGCGGAAGTGTGTGCTTGTGTGTGAGTGTATGTGTGAGTGTATATGTGCGAGTGTGTGTGTGCGAGTGTGTGTGTGCTTGCGGCAGTGTGTGTGTGTGTGTGTTTACAGTAGTGTGTATGTGTGTTTACGGTAGTGTGTGTGTGTACTGTACATGTCCCGCATTTGCACTGTATACCTGCTGGGTTTGTCCATCTGACTCCTGCTCTCTGGAGCGACACGCTCTCAGAACAGACAAACAGATTTTATCCCGTAAATAAAAACACCGGTTAGTTACTGACGGACCACATGCTCCACCACAACTTCCTTGCCTCGGTCTGATTGGTCAATTCACACAGCTCTCACACAGCATGATAAAAAAATTTTTAAAAGTAGAGAGAGGAAAAAAAAGTCCATCGCTCACCTATGGAACCACCAGAGATTAAAAAAAAGAAGAAGAAAAAGAAAGGGAAAGGAGGTAGAATACCCTGGGGGAAGGGAGGGTTTAAATTAAAAGGCAAAACCACTTCCAGAGAAAGCGAGCGTTCATTCACACGCGCTACAAAGAGCACATCTCAGAGCGGTGTCGTTTCAGTCATGCAAATAATACTCCCCGTATCCCATGACAACAGCAGCACACCTTTACTCAGGGTCAGAGCCGCAAGGCTGTTAACAAATGAAGCGCTTAAGAGTTGCGTTGTGCAGACACGCCCGCAGGCACTCAGAGACCCACAGCAGTGTCACAATGACGAGCTAGCCCGTTAGCTTTCGCGCTCAAATCCTGCTGCCGATTTAACGGCGATATGGCGGGAGGGGTCACGACCCTGCAGGGCTGCTCGGGTAAGGCTCCTGCGTGCGGACCACAGAGCCCCTCTCTAATAACGCTGCGGCAAACTCCCAGTTTTATTTCCCCGCTCTTTGTTGCGTTTGCCGACCGAACTGCCAAACTGCCCAACTGCCCAACTGCCAAACTGCCAAACTGCCCAACTGCCAAACTGCCCAACTGCCAAACTGCCCAACTGCCAAACTGCCCAAATGTCCAACTGCCCAACTGCCAAACAGCCCAACTGCCCAACTGCCAAACTGCCCAAATGCCCAACTGCCAAACTGCCCAAATGTCCAACTGCCCAACTGCCAAACTGCCAAACAGCCCAACTGCCAAACTGCCAAACTGCCCAAATGTCCAACTGCCCAACTGCCAAACTGCCCAAATGCCCAACTGCCAAACTGCCCAAATGTCCAACTGCCCAACTGCCAAACTGCCAAACAGCCCAACTGCCAAACTGCCAAACTGCCCAAATGTCCAACTGCCCAACTGCCAAACAGCCCAACTGCCCAACTGCCAAACTGCCCAAATGCCCAACTGCCAAACAGCCCAACTGCCCAACTGCCGCCGCTGCAGAGGGTTATCCCCCGCCTGTGAGCTCACGGCGTGGCTATGAATACCAAATCCTCCGGTCGCCGGAAGCTTCCATCTTTTCTGCGATGGGCGCTTTCTCAGACACCACTACGTGCAATTAGAGACCGCACGTCTGTTTGGACAGTGCACCCCCCCAACCCCCACCCCAGCCCAACCCCCTCAACCCCCTCAACCCCCCCCCCCCAGGGGCCCAAATTCTGCTAACAATGACTAAAGCTCGCTGTCACCCTCGAGTATGTTGTGTTGCGAGCGCGTTGCCAGGCCACAAATTTTCCTGTCTTGACAAAAAAAAAAAAACGAAAAAAAAAAACAAAACACACACACACACACACACACACACACACACACACAACTTTTCTTTGAATGGAAGGCAGCGCTTCCTGGGTTCGGCGGGGAGTGAATAGCGGCTTGGCAGACCGTCAGAGGCGGAGCAGCGGCGGAGCGCCGCGGAGACCCCGGGCTCCAGAGTGGCCGCTGAACTAAAGGAATTCAGCGACTCCGCGCAGCCCTTCTGGGGCCCCCCAGCGCATTCAGGCCTCTCTCTCCCAGCGTAGCGAGCAAGAGCGAGCGAGAGACAGAAGGAGGGAGAGGGAGGAGCCGGAAACGGGCCGCCGTCCGCCGCGGCGTAGCCGAACGTGCTCGGCTTTGTGGCCGTGTCGCTCTCTCGCTCTCTCGCTCGCGCTTGTGGGAGCGCTGGCCTTGTTTACGTCGGCTTTTAAGAAGAAGAAAAGGGAAAAAAAATGCAACTCTTCACCCAGGACTAGCCCCGCCCCCGCTCCCCGCTCCCCTCTCCCGCCCCCACACCCAGCCCCACCCCCCCTCGGCCTGGGAACAGAGGAGAGGCGTGACACAGAGTGGCTCAGCGCTAAATGCTGAACGCCTGCAGCTCGAGCCAGGGGTTAGCGGATTGGGCTCTCAGATCAGCAGGGCCCACTGACTTTCCCTCTGCAAAGCACACAGCCTGCTGGGTACGGGGGTCACAGGGGTCACGGGGCTACAGAGCACGCTCAGGTAAGAAGAACACAGCACAGGGTCACAGGGCTACAGAGCACGCTCAGGTAAGAAGAACACAGCACAGGGTCACGGGGTCACAGGACTACAGAGCACGCTCAGGTAAGAAGAACACAGCACAGGGTCACAGGGCTACAGAGCGTGCTCAGGTAAGAAGAACACAGCACAGGGTCACAGGGTCACAGGGCTACAGAGCACGCTCAGGTAAGAAGAACACAGCACAGGGTCACAGGGTCACAGAGCTACAGAGCGTGCTCAGGTAAGAAGAACACAGCACAGGGTCACAGGGCTACAGAGCGTGCTCAGGTAAGATAGATAGGTAGATAGATAGTGTCCATCTCAGCACAGGGTCACAGGGTGACAGGACTACAGAGCACACACAGGCTGTTGTGATGGTGAAAATGAGAATTCTGAAGTCTGCTCGACGTGCGTGTTTGTACATCCATGTGTATCTGTTCCCATGCACATGTGCGTGAACACGCTCTGCTCCTCTCCCTCCGACGCCCCCAGCACAAACAGCCGTCAGCTCTGACAAATCGAGTTCAGCGCGGCGCGAGGACATTAAAAGACCTCCGCGCGCATTCGCTTGATAAACGCCGCCGTTTGCGCTGTTCGCACTGTTTGGTATTCAGCAGCAAGACGCGAGGAAGTTAAACTCCCCCCTCCCAACCCGAAAAGAGCGCTCGCGGTGTAGCTTATGCCCCTCACAGAAATCCGCGTCTAAAACACTCTGAGTTGAATATTTCAACATCAAGTCATGAATCAATTCAATTCAAAAATTTTACATTACTTGGTTCAGCATATGAGCGTGTGGGTATTAACATTAAAATGTATGAAAAAGACTTCTTCTAAAACTTTCATCAATATTAACGAGGAGTCTATTACCCCTGCATAAAATAAAAGATAATGAAATGACACTAATTTTCCTATCCAAAGTGTGAATGAACACGCGCTCGTCTTTGCAGTGACTCATTGTTACCGCAAAATGACCTTTAGTTTTTTTACAGTTTTTTTAGTGCTGGGGGTATGAGCTGCAGTTTGGTTATTCCTTTCTGAGAGCCACGGAATATTTGAATATCAAATTAATAAAATACCATCGCACATACCTTCAGATTGAGCACTGTCAATCAATCCAACGGTCGTATTCATAAACTCATAATTGACTATGAATGGCAGGGGGGGGGGTATTTCCACAGATTTTCACGTATCACACTGTTGCCGGTCTCGAACAAACATCGTAGAGACAGACACGGAAAGTATAAAAGGATATTTACAGTAAATTACCCATTCTAACCAGCTAAAAAGGCTACCTAGCCCACCAAATCTGATGAGTAAACGACTCAACTAATCAGAAACGTGACGCATACAAGGCCTACAAAACCAACGGCCAAATTCACCCAAGACTGCGCCCTGTCTGTACCGTCACAAGTCAAAAATGTTACACTGACATTGCCTCCCAGCATATGTATAACATGTATAACAGACTAGTGCAAAAAAAAAAAAAAAAACAGGAAGATAGTTCAAAATTCGAAGAATCATACGGTCTGAATGAATTCACGACTTCAGTTACTTTTCCAGTATTAAGAAGAGGAAGTATTGCCAGAACACACCCTAAAACACCCTTCAATGGTACTGTGTTTACACACACACACACACACACACACAATGAAGGCTAAACATACCCAGATTTTTCCTCCACACAGTCAGCGAAGCGCACCTGTTACCTCCAGATGTATCTGCTATTCAGGGCAGAGGGGAGCGGAGAACAGCGCAGTGCATTGTCTGCACGAACAATTAAATGCTCTTTTGTTAATGAAAGTCAAAGCAGCGGCAGCACAATGCGAGCGTACATTCTCACAGACCGTAGCCTTTTGTCAACGATGGACGCAGCCGAGCGCTGCACTCAAAACAAATCGACACTTCTAGTGCTGGGAAATTCAAAGACCACTACTAATTCCACAAATTAAATCAGGCGACGAATACAGTAATCACCACTCTAATTTCCCCCCATAACACGCAGGAACTTTAGATTACATTAATAGGCCCACCAATAGTTTACTCTCTTGCAGCAAGCCAGCATAAGACTTAGAATGTGTCAATTACCTGCAAAGAAACGGATCAGGCAGCCAATTTCGGTGTCCATGCCTTCGTCCTGCACCCTCCAAGGGTCTTTAAATCCGAGTTTATAGAGGTAGTCATTTTGAATCTGCAGAGGCTTCTCGTCTTGCCCCAACGCCCTCGCAGCTTCGCCGTGCAGCTGCACGTAAAGAGTCGGGGGGAAATGCGCGCGGTCGGAGTCTCGACCGATTTGCAAAGGGCCGGGGTAAGCCGGGTCACGCTTGGCAGCTGCGTTGCCCGTCAAAGGCCTAGAAAGAGAGTTACTGCCCCGGCTACAGGGCAGCTTCCCCGCGTTGATCCGTTCGCGGCTGCCACTGGTTGTGCCGTCGGCCCCGTCCTCCACGCAGTTTGACAGTTCGCCCCCACAGAGCCTGCTGTTGACTGCGTTGTTGTTATTGGCCGTGGAAGCGATGTCCGCGGAGCGCCTCTCCAACTGCTGGGTGACGGAGTCGATGACCAAGCCAGACGGAGTGCAGTCGAGCTCCAGTTCGTCCGAGGAGCTCCCGAACGGGTCGAGGCCATCCGTGGCACTGTCAACCGTCGGGCTCAGGATAGAAACGTCTGTCCCCAAGGTCATGGCGTCGCTCAGGGAGTCCCGGTGGCCATCAAGTTGGGGCCCCGAGCTCAGGTCATCGCAAGTGCTGCTATCTATATCGGAACCGGAGTTGAGCCCGCAGCTATCGGCCCCGTTGTGCCTTGAGTCTGTATCATCGTCACACAGATAATTAGCCTCGTGATTTAAGCGTACAGTGATGCCCGATGACTTGCCGCTCGCAGTCAGGCCGTCCAAAAGTGAGTCGGTCGCGAACCCATGTATATCCTGTTGCTGCAGCCTTCGGTTGTCATCCGGCAGCATTAGTAACCTCACTCTGTCCCCTGGCTGGGTCGACAGCTCGTCCCCGCACTCCGGGGGTTCCAGGGAATCCAAGCCGTTAGACTTGACGCCGCCGTTCTCGTTCACCCCGCGGTGGGCATCGCCGAAGCCGTATCTCCCACTGCAGTTGCCATTGAAGTCAGTCGCGGGGGCCCCTTTACCCACCACTCTCGCCACTGACCCTCCTTTGCTGCCGAGCTGGCCGAGTCGATGTGCGATTTCCCCGGCGGTCGTCTCCAGCGTACACAGCACGGGCCTAAGGTAGGGGGGCATGGCTCTATCGTGCACGTGTATGCACCCCCTCTGGAGATCGGCCCGCACCCACTCCCTGTCCGAGGGCTGCAGCTGCATCATCTGGCGCTGCCTCAGCAGCACCTTCCTGTCCAAGCTCCTGGTGCCCAGGGACGAGGACGAAGCGGCGCCGTGCATTTTCCCACCCGAGGAGGAGGCGGCCGACGAGCTCGCAGAAGTTGTGGCCGCGGCGGAGAAATTCCTCTTCAGCCGCCGCCTCCTCAGCAGCAGCGAGTTGATGTTGCCGCTGCTGGACGAGCTGCAGGCATTCGAGGATGTTTTAGCGGCGGTATCATTCGCGGCGGTGGTTTCAGGAACGCCAGCGGCTTGGATTTGGTGATTTCCATTGCTTATCGCAACGTGAAAAGGGACAGCTAGCCCCTCGCTCTCCGGTTTTGACTCCCCGCCTCCGCCATCATAATCGTCCGCTGCCACTCTGTTCGCAGCGGTGGACAGTCCACTGTTGGGCTTCATAAACTTAACGGCACTTATTTTGCCCTTTTCCGAGTCATTTGTCCCCGTCCCGACCGTCGTCGTCAATGAATCATCCTCCGCCAACCTGTTTCCCCCTAACACCACAGACCGCGCACCTTCCATCCTCCGCAAGTGGGGAAAAAAATATTGTAGCTACGTAGCGAATTCTACTTAATAAAAATAAATAAAAACGAAACTAAAACGAAGGACGCCAGACACTCACGTAGCTGTTTAACTTCGTGCAGTTACATTCTTCCAACGTATACGGCTAGCTAGCTAGCTAGCTAAGCGTCCCAGTTGTTTCCTTCCTCGCACCAGTGGTCAGCGCCACACCGTTGCCATCGGTATCGCCATAATGGAGACTAATGTTATCTGCAAGGAGAAACTCTAGCTAAGTGAAAAGCGGGAGGGTCTGTCTGAGAGAGGGAGGAGACGCGACCGTGTCTCATTTGTTATGAAATTGCATGCAAGAATATGCAATGAACGTCGGCCGACATTCTACGTAAGCGGGAACGGCTTCATATTCATGAAGTGACGCAAATGAGATGGTTGCTAACCAGTGTGTTGCTTTCTGGGAAACGTATTGTTTCCCGTGAACGCCCACGTCCATGTAATATGACCGTGGGAACAATAGGACTTCAGTTCCCGTCAAGCTCTTACACCACAACAGGGTTGTTTTGGGGTATTGGTAAAGGGGGAGTGTTTGTCATTATATGACGTTTTAACGCATTCGGTTATGATTGGCACAGAAGCTCAAATGAGAAGCATTTGAACTAGCGTTTAAAAACCAAACGTGTTGGTAGAATAAAAAATATCGTAGGTGCTCAACATGATGTTGAGTTAGGCTTTTTATTATTTAAAAAATGGATATAGAATACATTTCTGCTTGTCGTAATAAAATGTTGCTGCATAGTAAGGGGTGTACGAGGTCCGAAAAACGAGAGAAGCAAACCGAGGCAATAATGCTATTCAGCAATCGTTGCCAGTGCTCAACTCCAGCTACACGGGGCTCCAGTGATGCAGACGAGATTGAATTGACATTACTTGGACGCCATCTTTTTACGTTTCTCTTCTCTGGACTTGACCCCTGTATTCAGTGAAGGTAAAATGCCTCCAGCAGTGATACAATGCCCTCTACTGGACTTGACAGTACCGAGTCAATTGTCACTACGTGTTGTAGGAGTATTCAGCCATAGGCATATTCAAGTAATTATGTCAGAGAGGTGGGCAACAAAGGCTGTATCTGTTCCTGGTTTTCATGCCAACTCCTGGCCTTAATAAGCCCTACCATTTATGCCATCGGACATTTTACCTACATGTCGTGACAAGCACATGGATGACAGCCAAGGACTGTTCTTGTGTCCCTATCTGAAATGTTTTACTTTTGTTCTGTGATCTACTCCTGAACTAGTATTGGTGTGTACAGCCAGTTAGTTTAAGGCAGGATAACTGGTGGACGTAAAAACCTGCAAACACCGACACTCCAGGACTGGAATTTCCCATCCCTGAATTATATTATGCCATAGCATAACAGAAAAAAAAGATTAAAATTAAAAGGAGCCATACATGGCTAAAACTACTCCCAGACTAGTGAGTAAAAATGGAACATCGCTAAAACACTATTGCTAGTTAACTATGCTAACCGAGGACTAAAGTACAATTTCGAAATACATGCAAAAGAGATGTGATGTTATTTTTCCAGAGAATGAGGCAGGTTGGGTTTTGTTTCGTGATAGTGCAAAGGTAGAGAATAAATACATTTACAAATGTAGAATATTCTTGGACTATTTATAGCGTTCATACAATTTTGCTTAGGCTAATCAACGCTTTAAAATTCATAAGCATGTTCTCACTGTAATCGCTGCGCCATCTACTGGCAATATAAAAAAATCACACTAAGATGACTGGAATTTGAAGCCGTCAAGCAAGTTGTCTGTACAAATAGTAAATTATTATTTATTTACCTAAATGGAAAGCATTTAGCCGAAAATTTTAAATATAATGTATTGTACATTCTTTTGTGATAAAGCATGGTGTGTATGTTCGTGGAGATATTTTCGGTGAGCAAAACGACACGTAATTTGCCGGGAGATCATCGCGATAAATTACAGTCTGCACAGAGACCATAGTCTGCGGGCACTGCACACTGGGAAGACGTGGATGTGGAGAGGCCTGCAGCGATAAAGGTGTGCTACTAACGTTAGCTATTCATTACACAGGTCTGTGTCGCTGTAGGCATGGTGTCTAATTTTAAAACGAATTTAGTGCAATGCACATCGTCTGACGTTTACAGGTTTAATGCATAAAACTGTCTTTTCTTGATGTGTTACACGGAACTTAGCTAGTCTAAAGCTAGCTTGCTAACTAGAAAATCGCTTCAAGTCTTATAGCCTACTATATGTATTGCTAACTTGGCAGTTCGTTAACACATCGTACTCTTGTGTGATTCTTGTACCATAAACCTAGAACCGTTTGCTAGATTACTATGTTGGCACAAGCATATATATGGCAAACTAACGTTAGGTAGCTAACATTAAATTGGCAAATATAAGCCATTTCTTGTTTGCTGAACTGCAGATGATCAAGTGATGGAGCTAGCAAGCATCGCCCAAGCTTTAATTATGGTGTATTGATTGCATGCCGTGGTGATGGTAACTACCTAGCCAGCCTTTGACATCTTCACGAAGCTCACAGTTGTGCACAACTAACTGATGTTAGATCGTTCCTTTATAAAATATTGTAGCGAGTCGTATATATTGTATTATAATATCTAATTTAAAGATGACCACACTGGCTGTGTCAAATGGATATAACAACGATTGTTGCCTCGCAGTAAGAAACCATGGCTGAAGACCCGCAGAGAAACTTTCGCTCAGCTTATTACGAGAAAGTAGGGTTCCGGGGAGTGGAAGAGAAGAAATCTCTGGAAATCCTTCTGAAAGATAACCCCCTCGGTACGTTGTCGTTTTTGTGTTGTGACTGTCCTTCCTTTACCCATCCGTATTGGTTCACGAAACTAAACTAAACACATCCGCGACGAGTTCATGCACAACAATAAGCTTTTGCGTTTCGTTTTTTGCCCAGATGTTGAGAAACTCTGCACGTTCAGCCAGCGCTTCCCCCTCCCCTCGATGTA
This sequence comes from Anguilla rostrata, assembly GCF_018555375.3. NCBI lineage: Eukaryota > Metazoa > Chordata > Actinopteri > Anguilliformes > Anguillidae > Anguilla > Anguilla rostrata. The sequence continues at coordinate 64,043,648 of NC_057936.1, forward strand.
CCGTATTCACGTATGGAAGGTGCTCCTCGGTAAGTGTCTGCTTTTTATGACCTGTGGGGCCGTATATCCTCTCCAGGTGACTAAATGTGCTGCCCGCGGTTCTTTCAAGAGGGAATGTCCAATGCGTTTACTGTCAGATGGATTTATTCCCCGTGATAATTAAAGTGAATGAACTGTGTGTCTTGGGAACTGACCATGTACCTTCATTTGGGTTTCTACTCGCCCATTCTTTAACCTCATGCATGGTCATGGGGTTGTCACGGGGTTAGTTCCATGGTGGTGTGATGTTCCGTGGGAAGATTTAAAGGTCAGCTTCATAAATCCCCTCATCTGAGATGGTGTCTGGGCTTCTTGTTCCAGTCGAGCAATTTTTTACACATGATTGTATATACTCACTACCCATCTTCCGCCGGGTTTGAAGACAGGTCTCTTCAAACTATACCTGGACTAACTGCCACCACTCTGTGAATCATGTCACTTTTGGTCCAATGACCATGATATGCACTTTTTGTACGTCGCTTTCGATAAAAAAAAGTCTGCTGAATAAATGCAATGTAATGTAATTGGTACTAGTCGTTCCATCCTGGCTGTAAGAGGACTTAGGGGAGTTTAGAGGGAATTTTGAACCTCGCAGGACAGCTGACGGGCAGGACCGTAGGCTTGGATCTGCAGTAACGCACTTGCTGACCTCACGGAGGCGTCACGTGGTGCCGGGGGAACGGTAAATTCGGTGCGGTTTGGACTCGGGGGGCCAGGGGCAGGAGAGGAATCTGAAATAATTTCACGCTTGTCTGGCTGCAGACTCTCCGGCTGCCGTCAGCGGTAATTGGCTTTAATTATGTCCCCGCTCTCTAATACGCACTCGGGCTGAACTCTCCGCTTCTGGAAGCGTCCGCATTGCGGATTCAGGGAAGTGCGCTGTCTCCGGTAATCCACTGGGCCCTAAGCTCTTTTGATGGGCCTTGGAGGACAGAGTACATATATATATATATATATATATATATATATATATATTTTTAAATCCATCCATGAATATAAATGAACAAAGTTGATTTTCGTAGGACTTCCTTGTCAGGGTTGTCTCGTGATTTTTTCGGTCGATTTATTTGGCCATTACAGATTACTGTCATTGGATTTGATGTGTACATTTTTTATTTTTTATTTTGAAATGGCAGCATCCTGCCATTTTTTCTCGACGTTTTTCTCGACCTGGAGAAAATGCGAAGGGTAGTCACAGCTTAGAATAGCCCGGGCCTTTCTGTATCTGTACCTATATGGCGTAGTACTTAATTATACTATATTAATTTAATTTACTTCTCACGGAACTGATCATGAGTAGCAACAGGAATCCAGATATGGGACTTCCACTTATTCCATTCAGAATGGCTGCTTGCCTGCAGCCTCATGCCTGATAGACTCGGTGAGTTTGGCAGGGGCGTGTCGTCATTAGAGGTTACTATATGTCATGTTTTCATGCTGTCGCTCATTTTCATAAGTGTGAAGTGTCACAGGGTACTGACTGTTAAGGGCTGTCCTTTCATTGTGTCCGGGCCAGAAGGGAAGCAGGCTTGCAGTACAGCAGTGGCGTGTGCAGACACCAAACCATATTCACAGAGGAAGTAGATTACGCGCACAGTAGCCCCAAATGAGGAAGTCCCGTTAGATTGGGCGAGCCTGAGAACTTGTTATTTTACACTGTGTTCTTGACTGTTGCGGTCTGATGAAATGGGGCGGGGCGGGGGGGGTAGGGTGGCAGAAACTCGGCCATCTGCAGCCATGGAAACGGAGTGTTGGTGCTGCAGCCATGGAAACGGAGTGTTGGTGCTGTGGGGCGCTGATGTCATGCGCGGGTGGTTCGCGGTGCTGACGCTGCCCTCCCTGCCCCCCCCGTACAGGCATCCTGCCCCCCCACAGCGAGTCCCACGCCCTGGTGGCGGGGTACCGGAGGGAGCAGTACGCGGACGTGCTGGAGGCGCTGCAGGTGATGCGTTTCCTGCACGCGGCCACGCCCCAGGTGGAGGTGTACCTGCGCGTGTTTCAGCTGGAGGCGCAGGAGCTCCCGCGCAGCTCCGAGCTCAGCCCGCCGGTGAGGAGGCGCACACGCATATACACACGCATATATACATATATACACATATATACAGGCCTACACGCATATATACACATATATACAGGCCTACACGCATATATACACGCATATATACACACGCATATACACATATATACAGGCCTACAGGCATATATACACGCATATATACAGGCCTACAGGCATATATACACGTATGCACACGCATATACACATATATACAGGCCTACAGGCATATATATATATACACACACATGTATACACGCATATATACACGCCTACGCACATATATATATGCACACGCCTACACACATATATACACGCATATACACACACATATATATATACACGCCTTCACGCATATATATACACACACCTACACGCATGTATATACAAACACATATATACATGCATAAAATACATTACATTCTAATATACAAACACATACATATATAATACACACACACACACCCGAAGCAATACATGTACACACGTAACTTCATACACACACATACAATTACACACACACACACACACTCACACACACGCACAGCCTTGTCTCCCAGCAGGCCCCAGCACCCGGGAGTAAAAATCTCTCATTTCGCGAGCGTCTCCAGGTCCTTGAGGCCTGCTGGGGGAGCGCTGCTTTGTGGTGATCCAGCCAGACGGCCCTTCGCCTCAGCAGGGCTGCGGTCCTGTGCCTGAGCTCCAATTAGAGTCACGCTCTTACTCTGCGGCTGTGTGGGCCAGCGGTCCGGTGCCCTGGCGCCATTTTAGATTTTTAAAATGGCGGCTCGTGTTCGAGCGGGGCTGCCTGTCTTCAGCCTTCAGTGAGACCTGCTCCCGCCGTGTCTGCAGGAGGAACAGGACGAGGACTTCCTGGCCATAGCCAAAGCCATGGAGGAGATAGTGGACGACCCCGTGGACTGCTATTGGCTGATCAAGTGCTTCGTCAATCAGTTCAACAGCAAGTTCGGAGACTCCATACCACACCTGGTGAGTTCGGCAGGTTGAAAACGGCCAGAATCGAGTAAGCCAGTTCCATTGAGCGCTGGAAGGCTAACAGACCGTCAGTGAACCCTCACTGCCTGTGCCCAATGAGAAATCAGAACTGGTTTTTGAATGTCGTTGAATGTGACCCGTGTCGTTCAATGTGACTTTTTCGTTGAATGTGACCTTTCTGTTGAATGTGACCCAGGTTGTTGAATGTGACCCCTGTTGTTGAATGTGACCTTTTTTATGAATGTGACCATGCTAAATGTGACCTTGTTGTTGAATGTGACCATGTTGAATGTGACCCATGTGGTTGAATGTGATTGTGTTGTTGAATGTGACTATGTTGAATGTGACCATGCTGAATGTGACCTTGTTGTTGAATGTGACCGTGTTGTTGGATGTGACCGTGCTGAATGTGACCTTGTTGTTGAATGTGACTATGTTGAATGTGATCGTGTTGTTGAATGTGACCATGTTGTTGGATGTGACCATGCTAAATGTGACCTTGTTGTTGAATGTGACCATGTTGCTGAATGTGACCTTTTTTATGAATGTGACCATGCTGAATGTGACCTTGTTGTTGAATGTGACCATGTTGTTGGATGTGACCGTGCTAAATGTGACCGTGTTGTTGGATGTGATTATGCTGAATGTGACCTTGTTGTTGAATGTGACTATGTTGAATGTGACCGTGTTGTTGAATGTGACTATGTTGAATGTGACCGTGTTGTTGAATGTGACCATGTTGCTGAATGTGACCGTGTTGTTGGATGTGACTATGTTGAATGTGACCGTGTTGTTGAATGTGACCATGTTGCTGAATGTGACCGTGCTAAATGTGACCGTGTTGTTGGATGTGATTATGCTGAATGTGACCTTTTTTATGAATGTGACCATGTTGAATGTGACCGTGTTGTTGGATGTGACCGTGCTGAATGTGACCTTGCTCTGGCGGTTGGACGCTCAGCCCAAGAGTCTGGAGCACTACCTGAGCCTGGAGGACGGCCGGCTGCTGGCCCACCTGCGGTCCTGCGGCGCCCTGAGGAGGCTCCCGTACGGCCTGTGGTTCCGCCGCTGCTTCGCCGGCTGCTTCCCGGAGTCCAGCCTGCAGAGGTGAGGGCATTCTGGGAAAAAAGAACTGGGGCCAGGTGCGTCCAGCGGGTGGGCATTCTGGGAAAAAACTGGGGCCAGGTGCGTCCAGCGGGTGGGAATTCTGGGAAAAAACTGGCGCTGCTTTTTTTAAAACGGTAAAAGCGAATGTGCTGTCAGCCAATGAGACGACTGCTGGAGCATCGAGGGCGCGGCGGGTTTTTACAGGAAACGGCGCCCGTCGCCGCCCCTGAGCACGAGCACCCCCGCAGGTTATGAGCCGCGTCCAATCTCCTAGCCCCCATTCATGTGAAATGTACCCAGCAGGGTTATTTTAATCCCGAAAAACTGGCGCTTCTGAACATACACACGCCTTTTTTTACATCTCAATTACAATTTCTGTCTCATTTAACACTCTGAACGTACATCAGAATTCGTTTCCTTATTTTCCTTTTTTTTTAACCTTTTTTTGGTTTTGTATTTGCATGATTCTGAATATTCCCCCTGAAAAGATGAAGCAAGTGGCAAAATAATTAAAGCCACTAAAATAAAATAAAAAACTAACCAGGGTAATGAATTTGTTAGCCATTCTAACCATTCTAATTCATTTGTTAGCCATCGCTAACCAGGCTAATGAATTTGTTAGCCACTGCTAACCATGCTAATTCATCTGTTAACCATTGGGGAACCACTGTGAGGCTAATTGCTGCCGGATGCCCAAGCTGTCCTTTCGCACGCCACCGCAGGGTTTGGGACAAGGTGATCAGCGGCTCCTGTAAGATCCTGGTGTTTGTTGCCGTGGAGGTCCTGCTGAGCTACAAGATCATGCTGATGGGCATGAGCAAGCCCGACGCCATCGTCCACTTCCTGAGCAGCGTGAGTATGGTCAGCTGTGACGCCACACAGCTCCTGTTCCCCCTCCCCAACCCCCCCCCCACCGCCCCACTTCCTGAGCAGCGTGAGTATGGTCAGCTGTGACGCCACACAGCTCCTGTTCCCCCTCCCCCAACCCCCCCCCCCATTTGGAATGAGTCATATTCTCCCATCATGCTCCTTACTACAGATTCATGGCAGCCAGCTTAATGCTGACTTTAAGTGACCTTTTAAGAAAAAACAGAAAAAGAAAAAAAATGAGTTACTGACGTGTAGAAAGTGTTTTACGTTTTTTTAATGTGGTCTGGGGGCGAGGGGTGGGTAACTATTTTAGGCTCTCTGCGAGTCTAAATCGAGAAGTGATGGCAGTGCCATGACCAGTTAGGCGTGGAAGAAAAAAAAAAGGAACAAAGAAACGTAAAGAAATAAAGGCGAAGTAGGCTTTGCCGACGGCCATCGGCATCTGCGCAGCGTTTGGAGGGAGGGAGAGAGACAGAGAGAGGGAGGGGGAGAGAGAGAGAGAGAGAGAGAGGGAAGGGAGAGAGAGAGAGAGAGAGGAAGGGGGAGAGAGAGATAGAGAGGGAGGGGGAGAGAGAGAGACAGAGAGGGAGGGGAGAGAGAGAGAGAAGAGAGGAGGAGAGGGAGAGAGAGAGAGAGAGGAGGGAGAGAGAGAGAGAGAGAGAGAGACAGAGAGGGGGAGAAAGAGAGAGAACAGAGAGGGGGAGAGAGAGAGAAACAGAGAGGGAGGGGGGGAGAGAGAGAGAGACAGACAGAGAAGGAGGGGGGGAGAGAGAGAGAGAGAAGGAGGGGGAGAGAGAGAGAGAGACAGAGAGAGGGAGGGGGAGAGAGAGGGAGGGAGGGGGGAGAGAGAGAGAGAGAGAGACACAGCCCTATGGTACGTTTATTGCCACTCTCTCCCACTTTGACTCCCCCACCCCATGTGACGATGGTGTGGCTCCTCGGGGGTGTGGCTCCTCGGGGGTGTGGTTAGGGGCTGCTCACCGCGTCTCTCTTCCCTTAACTCCGGTACCGGCGTTGGGTGGAGACGCGTTCGCCAGACGAACGACCGCATAAATAAAATCAATTCTGGCCCCAGAAGGCGTTTTTTGGAAAAACCTGGAGCCGCGGCTCGTTCTCCCCGCACAGTGCAGCCCCTTCATCATGCTCTGCCTCTCGTTCCCTGAAGGGTGCTTGTGTGCTGGAGCAGAAGGTGCAGTCAGGTTTGAAGTGCTGCGTTCCCTCCGTCAGAGGCGTACTGAAGCTGTGGTCTCCTTGCACTTCTCTGTATAATCAGAGCTGGACAGGGGTGTTGGATGCTGGGTAGTGCACCAGGTTATGTAACATGCCATAAGCAAGGGATAAGGCATTTAGCACACCTGCATTTTGTTTGGTTTTGAGTCACGGTCTTCTGGTAGCTTGTCTCAGATTTGTCCTGGAGGGTCGGGTTTAGGCCTGTAATGGACAGCATTTACACCCCTTGGATGGATTTGGGTTTCATCCTTTCGTCTGGAAGACGTTCCCCGCACGCCAGATATCGGCAGAGCGGTTATAACTGTGCACTGTAAGAAGCGCGCTCTGATTGGCCGACTGATTGGCTGTGCCTCTTTTTCAGATGCCGCAGGAGAACACGGATGCCATAGTGACCAAAGCCATTGACCTGTGGCACAAGTACTGCGGGACTCCAATGCATTCTGTGTAACCATAGCAACCCCCTGCACCCGGCCCGTCTCACTGGAGTTCCTCCTGCCTGGGTTACAAGACAGGGGCTGTGACAAGATTTTGTCACATCGGTTACACCTTTGGGTCATGACCTCAGGGTCGAACTGTTCTGTGTGTGTGTGTGTGTGTGTGTGTCTGTGTGTCTGGAGAGAGGCAGTCCTATTGCTGCTGGGATGGACAGGGTGTTAAATTTGTTGTACATAGTGTATGCAGATTATTATTTATTGTCTGAAGAAACATGGGTACACTCTTGCATTCATTGTGACATCACAGAGCCCGGATGTTTGCCGCACATTCAGCCTCGAGTGCCTCACTCCTGGGCATCATGAGAATTCATTATGACATCACAGAGCCCGGATGTGTGCTACAGAGTCGCTCCTGGGCAGCACGAGCATTCATTGTGACATCACAGAGCCCGGCTGTTCGCTGCGCGCTCCAGGCTAAGAGCCTCCCTCCCGGGCTTGATGAGCAGCTGCTGGACCACAGGCCCCTGCTGCTCCACACGGCGCTGCTGTGCGGGGCATCGCCTGCGGGGTAAATCTGCGGGTTACGCAACGCGGCGTACCTCTACGCCCTCCTCCCGTGGCCGAGCGAGTGTGACGGGAGCGGGGCGGCCGGGTTCGACGCGCGAGGCCGACCCCGGCCTGACCCCGCTGGGACAGGCCGCCTCTCCATCTGCGTCACGCGCAGCTCTTTTACCGACTCTGGCCTTTCGGCTCGAGCAGCGCTGAACACGCCCAGGGCGGCGTCGTGCTAGCACCCCACCCCACCCCACCACCACCCCCCGACCAAGTGCCCTGAAGGCTGGAGAGAGAGTCTGCAAGGAAGCGATGAATAATATAAATATTAAATATTTAAGCTGCTGATTGCACGTCTCACTTCCTTTGAGTCGAAATAACACATTTCCATGCGGTGTGTGAGTGTTGAGTGGTTCGTAAGATATGAACACAATGATTTTAAATACTGAAAAACATTTTAATAAGGTTTCTTTATATAAGAAACTGCATACATCATTAAAGACGAACAGTAAGTTAAACGGTTACATGCAGTTTCGGCCTGTACAAAAAAGTAACATATTTTAGAGACTTCGTTTAATGTGCGTTATTTACAGATTTCATACGCCAGTAGAAGATCGCCTTCTGTTTGTTTCCTTAAATTACAATACTGGAAGAGTACGAGGAGACGGTCACAACATTCACTCCTGTACAAAGAGAGACGAGCTGTACAAACATTTCAGAGTAAGAACACACTTATGAGAACACCTGACTGTATGAATTGTAAGCAGTCAAAGAGACGGGCCAATGATTAAATCTCTCCTACTGTCGCTGGAAATTTCCGGGGTGTTTTGACTAAGTTTGCTCTGTCATTTGAGCCTTTTATAACCCAATATTTTGCCGTGACGAACCCGTGACGATAATTTTCGATACGACTCAAAATGTTTTCAGGGAGGAGGAAGTGAGAATTCACCGTGGGCGTGGTGGTGTTATGCACAATATAGACGAGATGACACAACCCGTTTTTAAAAATACAGTAATACAGGCAGGGGAACAAAAAAAACTGCTGACTAGGAAGTGACACTGCTCTACATCAACTTCCCATAGTGCATGTGACAGGCTTATTAAAAAATATAGCAATGGCGAGCCGTGTGAAATATTACAGTGAAACGGAATAGCAGAAAATATTAAAATATGCCACTGCAACGCAGGGACATTCTACTCACGTTTCAGCACTGTAACTGTAAACTTGTCGAAAAGCATTGGTTGGTACTCGTCTTATGGGGAAAAAAAGATCAATAGACCGATATTGTTTTAACTGGCTGTGGTTAAGAAACGTTTTCAGAGGTGTTAAGCTATTCAACAAAGCTAACTTCCTACAAAATGTTAATACAGTAAGAACAGCAGTGCTTTTGGGTGTTACCAGGGGGTTGGGTGTTTCCTTTTAAAGGACAACATTATGCGAAGTCTGCGAAACACTGCGTGGAACACACCAGGAGAACACACGGTATGAAAATGTGGTTCAGCGTTAGTTTGGCAACATTTAATTCCCGTAAACAAGTGTTCCTCACACACACTATACGGCAGTCTGAACCTTGCCCTACAGGGAGCCGCAGGAACAAACGGATCCTTCCGCCATTACCAGGAAGAAAAGAAAAGAAAAGAAAAAAAAGAACGGGTTTGCCACTGCTGGTACCCAAGTTACACCAAGAACAAATTTAAAGGGGGGAAGTTAAAAAAAACCCCAAACCAACAGGCTCAAGATACGTCACACGCTGAGACATTAACAGAAATCCCCAGACACACCGTTCAAGTTTTCACTGAAGTTATACTTTCTTTTTTCTTTTTTTTGGTGTAAGTTGGGACCATAGAAAAGGTGCCCCCTTCACTTCTAAACAAAATAAAAGACTTAAGGCAGCCAGAGTTTTCCCTTTAGATTTTTTTTTACCATACCACCACATGTGCACACACACAAAAAAATGCTACAAAACCATTGTGAATTTTAAAAAAAAATTAACTTGGCAAGATGGCATCTTTTTGGTTGCCATTAGATAACAGTGAACTAACCCCACCAATGAAGAGGTGATAATGGCCGAGGTTATGGTGATGTGTACTACTGGAGAGGGACCGGGCATGCTGTGATACAGACTCACTGCCCTGCACCTGCACACCCACAAGCAAAAGAATATGAAGTATAAGTATAATTCAATAAAAGGGTAGAAAAAAAATTATTGCTGAATTCACATTCTTTTTTTCTTCCTATGACATGACGCAGATTTGGTGCTCATTCACACTGATCATCTCTGTCAACGCAACAGAACAAGAAAAGTCATTTCAAATAGACGCACGCAAAAAGGGTAGACCTCTCCAACTGCGTTCTCCCCGAACACCCAGGTGCCAGCTCGCGTTCACGCTTATTCTGCATGTCATATTTTTAGCTTCATACGCGCCGTAGCTCAAGGTCGTGAAACAGCACATTATCGAGACGGGCTGACCCGTATCAAAGTCAAATCGAAAGTACTTTGTCTCCTGAAATTGAATTACTGACATGCCGTGTCCTTAAAGAAGTGAAGGAATTGGGTTCGAGCATAAAATGGTCTTTTTCCACCCTGTAGATTTATCCAGACTTGTGTTTCTACAGGTTACGTGACAGGCAAGTAAAACTGTGTTCATATTGCACCTTCCTAACAACGCACATCATTTAACACCAAAAAGGTGACTTTAAACAGGGGGGGGGGGGGGATTTCTCAGGTTTGCTCTCCTCCAGCTGCAGATCATTAAAAAAAATATGTTTTAAAAGCTGGTGTCTACAGGAGCTGTAATATTCCCAAAAATACATATTTCATACCAAAAAAAAAAAGAAAAGAAAAAAAAAAATCACGTGAAAAAACATCCGAAATCACACTGAAGGAACACGCACACACACACACACACACACACACACACACACACACAAATAAATAAAATATGGTACATTTGACAGCTAACTTCCAGTTATTTACAGTGTAAAGTATATTGCTGATTGTGGACACAGAGTGGGAGGAGAGGCTGAGTAGAGAGTGTCGATGGCGAAGCTTCGCTTCTTTCTTGCACACGCCCGCTGTGCCGAAGAAAGGAGAAAAAAAAAAAGAGGGATGGAAAAGAGGGGAGGTTCCCATGGTGATAGGCTCCGCCTCCGCACCGAGATGGATATTCTTCAGTTCCCCCCCCGTGTCTGTGTTCAGCCCCTTAAGCAGAGACACACAGGCTTCTTCTCTTACGACCAAAGCCCCAAAATAAACTGTATTTTTTTTTAAAAAGAAAAGAAAATAATCAGTTTAAAAAGGATGTCTGTTAAAAAGTAGAAATCCTTGCCTAAAACTGACCGTTACCTTCGACGTAAACATATATATTTATATTTATATATATGTATGTATTTATATATAGCTGTTTGGCGCCCTCCTTTTCCAGAGTCATTTCACAGCGTTAGCGTTAGCCGCCGTAGTCAAACGGACGTCTTTGCAGCTCAGCGATGTCGACGCGCGCGCGGAAGCGTCCCGGACAGCCTCCTGCGCGGTCTGCCGGATTCGCAGTTAGCAGAATACGAACACCGCCGGGAACCGCTATTATAGCCGCAGTTACAGAGAGGTCCACAGGGGGCGCTGTTGTTTCCCCCGGCGGAGAGGAAATATTGCACTGGTGTCCCGAGCTGTTGGAGCCGTCACCTGGCTGCACCGCCACGTGTCCGGGGGGGGTGGATCGACATCCCGAAACGGGTCCAGCCGCCCCCCCCCTCCCACGGGGCTCGACCCTGCTGAGAGGGGCGGAGCGAGGTGTGGAGGAGGAGGAGGAGGAGGAGGAGGAGGATGACCCGAGAGGAGGAAGATGGCTGGCGTCCTCTCGCTGCGGCAGTAGAGGGACGATGCGTGGCGATGAACAGTGGAGGGGGTGGATTGGGGGGGGTGTTTGTAAAAGCGTAGTTTGTCAGCAGCCCCCACCCCCGTCCTGCCCCCTCCTGGCTCGTTTTGGGAGTACAGGATCCGTTATTGATGCGCTGGTCAGCTGCGCGGGTCTGGCTCAGCTCTGGTGAGTTCTGACTCAGTTCAGAAGGCAATTCAACACGAGTGGACTTATTGTAGACATGAACACCTTTCACAGTTCAGCACTTAAGGTTCGGCGTGTGTGTGTGTGTGTGTATGTGTTAGTGTGAGAGTGTGTGTATGTGCATGTGTGTGCGCATATGAGCGCGCGTGCATGTGTGTGTGTGTGTGTGTGTTTTTTGGGGGGAAGCCCATTCCGTAATTCTTCTTAGAGTTCTATGGTCTGTGAAACCTAAAAAGCAGAAGAGAAATGGAACAGTGCTGTAAATAACGCTCCTGCATGACTAACCTTCAAAATGTGCACCACAGACCATTCTTCACAAGGCACTTCTGGTGTGCAAGCATCTCTTATTTTCAGAAAAAACACCGTTCAAAATACACCACTGTCTCGCTTTTTGCCTACTTTGTGCTACCTCTGATGATGATAAAAATATGCATTTAAAGACTACTTCTATTCGTTGTCACGGTAGGAGGCGATACCCCTGGTGACCTGCAGGGGGCGCAGGGGCGGGGCGTACCTGGTCAGGTGGCGGCTGGACTCGTGCACCTCCATCTCCGTGCTCTTGAACTCGTTCAGCTCCTTGCGTATGGCGGCCTGCGGGCGGGACAGGGGGGCGGGGGCGGTGAGATCAAAACGCAGCGAGAGTAACGCCTGGTTTCGTGGTTACGGCGCGTGGCTAATTCACCGGCGCCGCCCCGCTCAGACGCGGCAGAGCATGGGCCGCGTGGTCGGAAAAACGCCCGGGGGGGGCGGGGCTCTGATGCGACACCGCCGCCGCGGTTAACGCAAGCGGCCGGTCACGCGATAGGGCCGGGGCCGGGGTGGAGCGACGCCGTGTAGCCTGTCGAAAGGGCGCTGGCCTGTGCTCCTTCCCCCCAAAATGTATCATTTTTTTTAATCAAAATTTTTATTATTATCATGATCAGCTCCCAAACACATCATTGCAGTGTTCTCCATAATAACCCCCCACCCCCACCCACGCCTCCCTCCCCCCCCCCACCCCAGCCTCGCTCGGGCCCCGCCCACCTTGTCGGCCGCCGTGAGGCGCGTCCAGGGCTTGTCGGCCCGCCGGTCGTAGTCCTGGGCGTCGGCCACCTCCACGTAGTCGCTGAAGCGGATCAGGATCTTGGCCTCCCTCAGCTCCTCCACCGTGGGCCTCTGGCTCAGCTGGAACAGACCGGTCGGTTAGTCCCCGCGCCACGGCTAGCGTTAGCGCCGGCTAGCGTTAGCACCGCCAACGGACGCCGAGACACCAACAGCCAACAGCCCCCCTCCTTCGAAATTTCAACAGCCGCCGCAACTGTTGGCCTGAAGAGTCGGGGGTAGTGTAGCCAGCCAGTACTCGACCTCGCTTTCCCCTTGGCTCTCAGAAACGAGCGCCAAAACGCGGCGAACGTGAACGCGATCCCCTCGTCTGTCGAGCGCCGCCTCTAACCGCCGACACTAAGACCCAATTAATCTGCCGGCGGTTTCCACGGCGCCCCTCGAACGGATCCCCGCGCGAGGCTGGACTCGGGCCCGCCCCTGACCGCGCGACAGACCGCCCCTCACAGGGCCCGAACTCCCAGAATTCACAGCGCGGACGCGTGTGAGCTCGCAGCTTACCGCCAACTACGCCGAACAGGCAAAGCCGCGAAAAACAAGCTGCAATCCAATCAGAACTGGAGGTGGAGGAGAGTCTGATTGGGTCAGATGGGTCTCTGCTTGGCTAATCCTATTCACCGTACTTACAGCAGCCAATCAACGTTCACTGTATACCTACCATCAGCCAATCAACATTCACCGTACTACATGAGCCGATCCACAGCGCCACAACCAAAAACAAGACCAAATACCCCTGTAAGTAAAACAACTTGCATACATCAATGATGACCTTGACACCCTTCATAATAAGAGTCCATATGGTGGTAGTGAAGCTCATAACCCGGTCAGGCCTTCATATTAAGAGTCCTGTAGGTTGGTCAAGGCAGGCATGGATTCGCTGGAGGCTGACCACCTGCGATCAGACGGCTTCATCTGACATCTGCGATTTCTCTTTATGGACGATCTCATAAGAAAGCGTGTCAAATTTCGTTTACGCAAGGCGCGTTTCTGGGGGAATAAATCCTGCCGGGTGTATATTTCTCCCAGGGGTGGCGGGGGGGGGGGGGGTGCAGTGCATCTGGAGTACGCTGCCAGCGCTCATAAACCTGGAGAGAGCGATCGGCCTCCCTGATGGCCTCGTTTCTGGGGGCAGGCCCTGGGTTGTGTAACTGACGATGTCATAACGGCAGTCTGCCGATGCTCTGGGCCCTTACTGCCAGAGCACGGACCACATGACTCGCGTTTCCATGGCAACAGCATTAGCTCCCGGGGACATACACGCACCCCCACAGTGACAGTCATGAGGCATGTACACACGCATGTACACACACAACAGTCACGCAGCATGTACGCACAATATCTCACTATACTCTTACCTTTCGCGTTAGTCTTCTCTTAATCTCCCTCTTCTCCTCCTGTTCCTCCTGTTCATTCCTTGCTGTGGAGGAGAAAGGGAAAGAAAGTTTACAAGGGGCTTCCCGCCTCCAGTGTCACACACACACACACGCACACACACACACACACACACACGCACGCGCACACACACCTTTCTCTAATATTCTACAGTAGAACGCCAGCGTTCTGCAGGCACGGCCATCGCAGGGTCGTTTGCGCTGTAAAAGCGCCTGGTGTTCAGACACTGGAAGGAAGGACATTCTCATCAGCGCGCATATGGTGCAGGGCGATGCTCGGAGGACGCGCTCGTTACAGAGGGGTGACTCATTACAGCTGGATTAAAAACTGAAGGGGGGGGAATAAAATTAAAAAAAAAAAAAAGATTTTATGGAAAAACCAGACAGACCTGCAGTCAGGGCCACTGGTGCTGGTGCTGAACGCTACGGGCGGACGGCTCTCATGTGGGCTCTTGGACGAGGTGCAATTTAATTATGAGGGAGGAACGTTCTGGGAGGGGACGTGTTCTAAATTAGGAACGGCGGGATAAAACTGCTACCCCAACACATCTGGGACGGGGCAGGACGCCCGCGTTTAAAAAAAAAAAAAGTAAAAATATACCATCGGGGCACTGATAACCGCTCACATAATGTTACACTGTTTATTTCTGTCCCCCCCCCCCCCAAAGGGGACAGTTAGTGCAGTTAGTAAGGGGGAGCTACTTGACAGTTAGTAAGGTTCGTGGGGGGGCAGTTCCATTCCCCCCCCCCCCAAGCCTTATCTGAAAATGAAGAGCTCGTCTCAGGGACGGGACCGATCATCGAACCCGAGATCAGAGACAAACTCCGTTTCATCCTCCACTCTCGTTCACCGCGAGATCGGGAAGAAAGGAACCCCCGGATGGCCCCCCTCTTCTCTTTCGGGGAACGGGCCGAATTATCCGCTCCCCGCCGCAGGAACCATCCGGGCTCGGGCCGGGACAGGCCCCTGAGAGTCCCGTGCCCGGGGGCCACGCCCCTACCGGCGGAGCGGCGTGGGTTCGGAAACAGAGAGAGTTTCAGACCCACGCGCGACTCCGCCGTTACTGGAAACCTAAAAATAAAAGCGCACTTCCCCAGACTCTCATAACGAGACTCTGTACCGCGCTCTTACTGCTGACGGTGCAGGCCTTTCAAAACATGCACCGGTCAAAAAAATGCATAAGACACAGTTTACAAGACAAACCTGTCCCCAAAACGGCTGTAGAGGGGGAACAGATTTAATATGAAAATATCTCAGCGCTGCATATGCAATAAACACACACACACACAAACGTACACACACACACACAATTTTTTCTATTCTGAAACGAGGAACTGGAACTTTGCGCTGAATGCAAATACATCTTTGTAGAAAATGAATAATTTATGCGCAGTGCACATCATCACAAGCGTGTCCGTTCGAAAGTCACAGAAATTCCTCCAGTGAGACTTTCACACAACCCCATTATAAACCGTCTTGGTACATCGCTCCATTTCTTCATCCACGATCTTTCTTACATACACACCTGGGATTCGCTTTCACATTTCCTCTGTCCAAAAAAAAAGTCCCGCACAGCTTCAGTAATGCAGTTTCCTTACGCATCAGAGAGGAAAACACAAACTGCCGGGACCTTTTCAAAAGCAGTGTGCGTGTACGCATATGAATAACAGAGCTTGGGCTCTATGGTGTTAGCCCTGCCTGAAGGCTCTAACATAGAACTCCACACTTGTGTACAACAAAAAAAAACTATTTTACTCAGTGGTCTGAAGTCACGAGAGAAAAGATATAAAACGTCAGACCTACTCACTCCTGTCAAAATGTAAAATGGAGGAGCTTGGCCTCTCCCAGTGTGTGACAGGAGTGAGCAGCTGGTGTTGTTCGCTCCTGAGGCTGCACCGTGTCGCTGAACGGGGACGGGGACTGGGGGGGTACTCACGTTTTAGGATGTTCCTCTGCTCCAGCTCCTCAGCCGTAGGCCTCTGGCTCAACCGTCTGCAGAAGAGAAGGCCGAAGAGATTCAGCTTGTGTATCATCTCTCTCTCACTCCCTCTCTCTCCCTCTCTCTCACTCTCTCTGAGAGCTCCTGCCAGCAGGGCCAGGGTTACGCTCGGCCCCCCCCCCAGAGTGTGGGGGGGACCCGGCGCTGTCGTCGGGGGGGAAAGACCCGTGTGAGCGTTTTCTCCAGTGCGTCAGTCTAGCGCGTCATTTCCTTCCCCTGCACACACGTGTGCCCAAACCACAATGCCCGCGACAGCACGGGCGGGGCGGGGCGGGGCAAAGCAGGGAGGCTTTCCTGGGGCCCGCCCTCCCTGCAGAGGGGGCAGAGAGAGACTCGAGACTGGGTGACATCATGAGTCTTAAATGTGTTCATGCACGTTTTGCAGTGTGTGTGTGATTATGGGAGTATGCAGCAGCAGCAGCAGCAGTAATAGTACTACCATTCCACCCAAACTCCCAGCGTGCAGTGCAGTTGTCAGCTCGGGACTAGGCACAGAGGGTAAGAGGGCAGGGATATGACAGCTAAGGCCCCATTCCCCTCCTCCCCAGCCGGCCCCAGCGACAGGCTGACACACACACATGCACAGACTCAAGGCTATGCCCCATCAGGTCTTCAAATTCCCTCCCCTCCCCCGATTCTTCCCTGTTGAATTCTGGGAAATCACTTAGAATGACACTAAGCATTTGTATATATATAACCTCATACGGGCTTAATGGACAGTTTACCCTACCTGTGGTGAAATAAACGCACGGTTGTTTACAGGAAATGTGAATGACACACTTCCCGAAAACAAGCACCTGCTCCAGTTTGTGAGCACCCATCAATCACTTTCAGCGGGGCACCCCCTAGTGGCAGACTGAGAATAAGCAGCCGGCTGATTCAGCCTCCTTCCAGAAACTGTGTTAAATTTAGGGGAAAGAAGCCTTTCAAACACTCTGAGTCACACCCTCTGCTGTTAAATAATATTTGTGCACAGGGTTCGTGTGTGTGGGCGTGTCTGTCTGTAAGTGTTTGTGTAGCTGCGTGCGTGTGTGTGTAAGTCAGTCAGTGAGTGCGTGTTTGTGTGTGTGTGTGTGTGTGAGAGAAAGAGAGAGTGTGTAAGTATGTGTGTGTATGTGTGTGAGAGAGAGAGAGAGAGCGTGTCCATTATCCATTCACTATTATACACACTCATTATCCAATACCCAAAAGTCTCCTAACAACCGATACCATGTCATCATTTCCCCCCACACAATAAGCCGTGCCTGACGGTAACATGACTGAACAGAAAGTCCTTGATTGTTCCTGCCGACTGACGCACAGCTCCAGAGGGGGCCGTTTCAGCTCTGTGCACCGTCTGACTTCTCCGCTTTTAATTTGCTTTATTTGCCCCGTTGCCAGTAAATCTGAGGCTCGTCCTTCACGCTAACGGGGCGATTCAGACGACACAAGAGCCCGACACCGGCACACTGAAGCCTCACACTGAGCCAGGAGAGAGAGAGAGGGAGGGGAGGGAGGGGGGGGAGAGGGAGGGAGAGAGGAGAGGAGGGGGGAGGAGGAGAGGAGAGGAGAGGGGAGGGAGAGGAGGAGAGAGGAGAGGGAGGAGAGGAGCAGAGAGGAGAGGAGAGAGGAGGAGAGAAGAGGAGGGGAGAGGAGAAGAGAGGAGAGGAGAGGAGAGGAGAGCAGAGGAGAGGATGAGGATGAGGAAAGAAAGAGAGAGACAGAGAGGGAAGAGAAAGAGGAAGGGAGAGAATGAAGAGAGAGAAAGAGAGAGGAAGAGAGGAAGGAGGGGAGAGAGAGAAGAGGAGGGAGAGAGAGAGAGAGGGAGAGAGAGAGAGAAGGCTTCATCATTTCAAAGCTGTGTAATTATTCCCCTGCACTGGAGTTGATTTCCATGATGTGGACCCTGAATGGAGGCAGCTGCGTTTTCAGTACTGCTCTTAACAAGACGAAGGGATCAACTCTGCAAACGAACACACCGTCAATTTTGTTTTTTAAAAATGTGATCGTTTCATTTTAGCCTTTCCTCAGTTCCAGCTCGGGGGGTGGGTGGGGGGGCGTAGGGTGGATGATCAGCCACCTGTGTGTCAGCTGGACCATCACACCTTTTCAGGGTTTTCTAGCTTTGAGATGCCTGAAATGTGCGTGTCCTGCGCAGAATGAAGGAGTTTATCAGCTCTCCATGGCTGTCAGTCTGCTGAATGTACAGTAGAGAGCCCAGCGCCTGCAGATCGCTGTGACTCCACCCCCTCCCTGCCCCCCCCCCATCTCTGCCGTTATGAGGTTCAGTCTCTCATTTTCTCTCTTTAACAGGCAGGGCACGTCCGGAGCGAACTGCGCAGGAAGCACATTGTATTTAAATGGGGCATCCGCACCCCCCATGCCCCATGCCCCCCCCCCCCACAGGCCGGGCCTGGGGAGTCGCAGATAAGGCCCTGACAGCGCGCTCTGGCGGGGTGGGAATGGCGGGTGAGGGGCTCAGGCCACGTCAGTCTCCCCCCGGATTACACCAACAACCAGCGCCTGCCCCGCCAAACCCCCGGCAACGCCTCGTCGCCACGGAAACGGCAGCTGCACAGCGAGCGGGAACGCGCTAACCTTTTCCGAAAAAAACTAGGGGACAGGCCGTGCCACCGTACCCGAACGCAAGGGTTTACACCCCAACCCCACCCCCCCCCGACCCACTTCACCCCAAGCACAGGAGAAAAGCAGGGGAAGGAAGAAAGGAAATAAGACAGGGCAAGAGGAACAGAGAGGGGGTTAGATGCACAGGTGTGATGGAGCGAAGAGGAAAATAAAAAAGGAAGGAGAAGAGAAAGAAGGGGGAAAAAGAGAGAGGAGAGAGAGAGAGAGAGAGAGAGGGAGAGGGGAGCAGGAGAGAGAGAGAGAGGGAGAGGGGAGAGAGAGAGGGAGAGAGGAGCAGGAGAGAGAGGGAGAGAGAGAGAGAGGAGCAGGAGAGAGAGAGAGAGAGAGAGAGGGAGAGAGAGAGAGGGAGAGAGGGGAGCAGGTGAGAGAGAGAGAGAGGGAGAGGGCGAGGGTGAGAGAGAGAGAGAGAGAGAGGGAGAGGGCGAGGGCGAGAGAGAGAGAGAGAGAGAGAGGGAGAGAGAGAGAGAGAGAGAGGGCGAGGGCGAGCGGGTGCTCACCGCGTGAGCTTGGTGCCGATCTGTTGCCGTGACTCCAGCCGCTCCTGGTCGGTCTGCATGGGGATGATGTTCTTCTCCTCCAGCTCGCGCTGCGAGGGCCGGTTGCTCAGCTTGATGGCCAGAGAGTCCTTCCTCAGCACCTTGAGCGCCAGCGTGCCTGCGGGGCCCATCGCATCACCACAGCGTTAAAAACGTTAAAAACGCTAGCCTGGTGAGCAAACGTTCCTAATGCAGGGGACAGAGGACCGGGCCAAGGCAGGGATCGAGGCGTGAGACAGGATTAATCCCTCTGCTGGGAGAAGGGGTACCACACGGGGGCGGGGGGGGGGAGGGCAGGGGGGCTTGAGCACCTAAATCCAGAGCGCTCAGCGGACGTGGAGCGACAACGGCTTCAACAGAGACAGACCGCGGCGCTCAGGAGAACGGCACCATGGGATATCACACGTCCGTCAAAACTACCGCAGGGTAAACCCCCCCCCCCCGTCTCTTCGTCAGAGACGAACGCCACCCCCGCAGGAGAAAGACGTGACTGTGCGCTCTCCACCCCTAAGTGAAGAGCCATGCTCACTAATGATCCTGGCCAAGGATGATAATAATAATAATAATAACAGTGAAATATTTACAGAGCATCTTTCATACAGAGACAGGAGCGCGTTGGGTCACGAAGCCCCGCCCAAGCACTCACTGGTGAACAGCGTGTCGTCGTCGTCCTCTTCGTCGTCCTCGTCGTCGTCTTCCTCCTCCTCGTCCTCCTCGTCCTTGTACATGCTGGGCAGGTCCTCGTAGTCCGCCTCGTCGGGCATGTTCTCCTTGTCGTCGTCACACTCGATCACCACGGTGGGGACGGCGTGCAGCACCGAGCTGGGGGGGGGGGGGGGGGGCGCAGGGGGGGGGGGGGGAGGGAGAGAGATGAACTTCCACTTGAAGTGCGTGTGGCACACAGAAGACAGTTCCTTTCCACTTGGAAATAATCGGGCCGCAGTTCATTTTAATCGCCGCTGACAACGTGCCATGTTTCCACAGCCGGCTCGCAGCGAATCGTGACACGACGCGCGCACGCGCTCAGTAGGACTTGGGCTACGGAGAGAACGACAGATCGCAGCGCCGGGGCGAGCGAGGGTACGGGCACGCGGGCCCGGGCTGTCCGCTTGTTTCTCGGGCTGAACGTCCCGCCCCAGCTCAGGAACAGATCAGTGGGGTTCGGGTACCCCCAGGGCTCGAACTGCACCCCAATGACCTGCAGCTCTGAGCTGGAGATACAGGCGGGGCCCACTGACAAATCTATCCCAAATAAGTCCATGTGAGATAAAGCAGAAAATAGGTGCAGTAACTGCTAAAAACTTTGCCTAAACACACACATGCACACACACACACACACACACATAACTGTATATATGTTATTCTTCATTTTTGTTTTAAGCGCTTGAATTTTTTCAAAAGTGTACAGGAGCTGTTTAAGTGCTCACTAATGAGGCTCACTTCACTGCCCTACAGTCCCTGAGATTTAACACCTCGGTGCAGAAGCTGACTGTGCAGCTCATTAAACTGCAGGCGCCCCGGCTCTCAACAGCACCAGCAGGGGGCGCCGTCTCCGCCTGTGAGACAGACAGACAGACAGACGGACGGGTGTGATGTGTGCAGCCGGATCTGAGCTGTCTCCGGTTCCCGCGGAAGGCTGCGTTATCAGAACCGCTAACTGGGGACTGCAGTTACCACACGTTCGGGGTGGGGGGGGCACGGACTCAGAGAGCCCCCTACTGGGGGAGGGCAGATCAAACGACACGGCTCAGACTCGGGGGACAGAGTCCATCCAACTGGCAAAACGGTGGAACTTAGATCAGCGTCTCCCAGGACCGCCTGCCTTTGAAGGCGCCGCTGCTGTGAGTTAATTAAACAGGGCGGGGACACGGCGTGAGTGTGAAATCCCCCGCGTACGCTCCTCCCTCCGGCCGATATTTCTCCTGTCTGACCCCGTCCCTGTCCCGACTCTCAATGCCCAATCACTTTCACAGGAGCTGGTGACCTCTGCAGGCGTGGCCAGTCTGATGACGGACTGGGGGGGAGGAAGTGGGACGTCCTCTGGCTGGCCCATTTATATTAAATAAGTCTAAAGTGAGCCAAAACAAGGTGAACTTCAGTTCGTATTGTAAAAAAAAAAAAACAAATCACCAATTAGAGAGGAAATTGAGTGGGATTTCAAGTGTGGGGAAAAAAAAGTATTTTGGCTACGGAAGGAACCGGAACTAACAAGAGTTCGCCGGCCGCAAATTTGGGCCATAAATGTTCAGAACACCCCCCGTGTGGGATTAGGAGGGGCCCGAAGACTCGTGCAGGAAAACAGCCGGCCCTCAATCCCGAACCAATCAGGGGCTATCGATCAGCGACCGTGAGGGAGCCGGCACCCGCGTTAGTGATCCCGCGCTAGTGATGTCACAGATCGATACCCGCACTCCGGACTAAACGCTTTTCCCGGATTTGAGCCGGGCGAAGAACTTCATCAGAGGAAGGTGAGGGGGAAAAAGGCTATAAAAGGAAAAGGCTTTACTGGCACACCGCTTTGAGCCAAAATGGAGGAGCACGGTTTGAGGTAAAAAAACAAACAAAAGTGTTTTTGTGCCAAACGGAGCTGTTGACATGACTTATAATCAGACCTCCTTTGAAATAAGTCCTCCACGCTGCACCAAAGCGTGTGAAACTCAGTCAACAATCAAAAAGGGCAGATTCTTTAAGCTAAATTCAGACCATGATCTGGTCTAGCTTTGGGATAAAACAAGCGATTGCTGAACAGTAAAAAAAAATCACCCACACTTACGCAGAATGCTTAATTCGCAAAATTTACACAATGATTTTAAATAAACCAGAGGACAATTATAGCATAAAATACTGACCCACTTCCAGAAATTGGCCTGTATGAGCAGCTAAAAAATAACACCCTCGAGTAAGTACCCTCGGGGAAGGCCGTACGCGGTTTGCAGACCGCAGGCGAACGAGCAGACGAGCAGACCAGATTATCAGCTGGGCGCAATCGACGCCAAAGATTGTGCCCGTTACACAAAGATGCTCCACTCCAACGGACGGAGCTCTCTGCGGCCGCGGCGGCGGAATGCTCGCCGCCTGCACGCGCTTCCACGGCAACAGAAACCTTCACCCGAACGATTTCTGCCGCCACCGCTTTCGTCTCCGAGCGTACCGTAGGGTGGCGGGGCGGAGTCGGACAGAGCCGCGCTTTACCCCCACAGCTGCCAGCACCCCCCCCCCTCCCCACGCTGCGCTCTGATTGGGCCCCGGGGGGGTAGGGGGGGAGTTTGATGACAGCGCTAGTGCTCTCTTACGCGCGTCTCTCCAAGCGCCGTCTACAGCAGGTGGAGAGGACAGACTGAGAGCAGCCCGCTGAGAGAGGGACACCTGCTGTGACTCTCACACACACACACACCTTCCCACACACACACTCCCGCACGCACATGCTCTCAAGCACACACACACACGCGAGAGATAGGTACAGACAGACACACACACAGACACACAGACATACTGACACACAGACACACAGACATACAGACACACAGACACACAGACACACAGACACACACACACAAAGACACACACACACACACACACACACACACACACACACACCTCTCCAGCCTCTGCATGGTCAGTGCCAGCGTCTTGTTGAGCTCCTCGATGACGCGGCTGGGCGGGTGAATGGGCATGGGCAGGCTGCCGTACTGCAGCTGGTGCGGGTGCCCATGCAGGCTCCCGTGGAGGGGGCCCAGGGGCTGCGGGGAGCACTTCTGGGAGAAGGAGGCGAGGGAGGACTCCAGGCCCCCCGGAGGCACACAGATCATCACCTTTTTGGGAGGTAGAGGAGGGGACAGCTTCCCCGGCATGCAGGCCAGTTTGATGGGCTGTCCTGAGTCTGCGGAGACAGGCAAACACAGGCAGTCAGTGCTGCTCAAAGGGGGGTCTACAAACACAGTCAGTGCTGCTCAAATGGGGTCTCAAGCAGGGTCAGTCAGTGCTGCTCAAAGGGGGTCTACAGACACAGTCAGTCAGTGCTGTTCAAATGGGGTCTCAAACAGGGTCATTCAGTGCTGCTCAAAGGGGGTCTACAAGTACAGTCAGTCAATGCTGCTCAAAGAGGGGCCACAAGCACTATGACATACACCACTCAATCAGGTGTGACCATCCTGAAGCAGGATGAATGGGTTGCAGGGGGACAGGGGGAGAGGGGGAGGGGGAGAACGGGGCCAGCTCACCTGTGATGTGATTGGGGATCCGGGAGAAGGGTTTTGGGGGCAGCGCGGGGGGCTGCTTGTGGAAGGGGGCCTGCTTGGTGGGCGTGTCCTGGCCGTCTCCGGGGAACGGCATGGGCTTTTTGGGAGGCAGGACCAAGGCGGGCTTCATGGAGTGGTCCTGCGAACAGACCCCGGCCTCCACGGAGCTCTGGAACTCCACGGTCGCTGCGGAGACCAGAAGGCGGGGACACAGGGGCCAGGTCAGAGGTCAGAGGCCAGAGGTCAGGCCCGGTCCCGCTGACGTGGCGAGGGGACAGTTGGACCGCGGGACACTTATTTGGCCACAGAACTCCGCAGATGGGATGGTGTGAGCACACACACAGGGAGCAGAGCGCAGACGAATGAGTTTCACCCACTCACTGCTAGAGTCTGTTACAGGCCACTGCGCACACACGCACACACACACACACACACACACACACAAACATACACACACAAACAGCACACACACACACACACACACACTATTCCTCTATACCTTCAGACAAACCCTATTGTTCACACTCACTTGCAATCGAATCAATTTCAATTTCTTCAGCTCAGGAAGCGAACGGCAAAATCCCCTTCCTGTTTAATGTGGATTTTTCCAACGAGTAAATAGAATTCTGATTCCTTTCATGAGCCGACTGAACCAAAATGTAATGGATCCCCAAGCTTGCAGCCACACACACTCATCTAAACCAGGGCTGCCCAAACCCTGTCCCTGTAACTCTACCACCCTGTAGGGTTTCACTCCAACCCTAACACAGCACACCTCATTCAGCAGCTAGAGATCTACCGTCCTGTAAAATACCCACATGGCTAATGGCTAATATGCTAAACAAAAGCTGTGCTAGTCGCCCCAGAAAAGGCACCACCTCAACAAACAATCATAAATAATAACAGAGAAGATAATTAGTTTAATCAGGCTGCTAATTATCAGCGGAACGACAGACTGTACGCATCTGCTCTGGTACAAAAGAAAAACCCACTCAGGGCACCGAAGCTAATCATAGAAGCATTACCTCATTCTTTATAACAACAATAAACTAAAACAGAAACACTGCCCCCCGCGTACGAAGCCTGTCCTACGAGGAGCTAAAGCACATGAGTTTAACCCACCCGGGTCAAGCCTGTATTAATATGCGATTCGACATACCGCTTCTCACTGTCCGAAATGACCCCCAAAGTCAGTGATTTACAGTACGTAGCTTTCATAAACAATGCCAGCCAGCTGTTTGTGTTTACACGGAAGGCCAGGTCCACCGTCCCCCCCACCCCCCCCCCCCCCTATTAATATTTTTCACATAAAACATAATGAAGCTGCCCTGAGAACATTCTCAGGCGCTATGCTAATTAGCCTCGGCCGTGTGGTGCGCCCGGAGGCGATGCTCCGGATCTTTCTGAAGGAGAACAAGAAAGCCGACGCCCCCCAGCACCCGCCGGGGGGGTCTCTCAGCGCACGCCTCGCTCACCGCTCCCAACGCACCAATCAGAGTCGTCCCAGGACGATCACGCCGTATCCCGCAAACTTTAACCCCCCCCCCCCACGACAGCCGGTTTGTATTGTGGTGTAAGGTGTCGAGCTTCCTCAACGAGATTTACCTTTTTTTTCTACTCGAGAAGCAACGCCACGAAATAAGACATGGCATTAGAGGATAGGGGGGATAAGAAAATAAAAAAGGGGGATTTCACAAAAACGTACACAGACAGACATACACAGACCCCTAGGGAATGATTCCGCTCCCATATTCATGTAGTGAGAGCTGGCAGTACTCCTCCTCCTCAGACTGTCATGGGGCGGAAATGAGGGCCCGTTCTGAGGCGGGACGTCCCGGGTGCAGGGGGGAGGGGAGGGGCGGGGGGCAGACTTACCTGTCCCGGTCCCCGTCCCGTCCGTGAGCTCTGGGCCGGGCGGCGGGAGGAGGACCCGATAGGCTCGCTCCGCATCCTCGCACTCTAGAGTGCCGGAGGGGGACGCCGGCGCCCGCCCGTTTTCTAACCTCCCGTCTTCTTTTGTTACCGGGACCGTCCCGTCTGACGTAACAGAGAAAGAAGAGATGTCACAAAACCCCCGGCGGCGCCTTCGCCAGCGTCCCCCCCCGTCCCCCCTCGCGGCTGTGAGAAGCTCCGGCGGGTAAGGGGGAGGCGGCCAGAAGCTTCTCACAGCACACCGTAACCATGGCAGCATTCCACACCCATGGAGACCCACCTGCTCCGCCCACTTTCTGGTGTTTTTTTTAAATTTTTTTTATTTTTTTGCAATACTGTCTATATGCAGACATATGGGCAATATTGGGACTGAAAATAATCCATGGGACTATGCACTTCGACCAGGTCTGTATTTGGAGCTGTGAGTTTTTAAAAAACAATATTAACAAAAAAATAAAAACTTTAGTGGTGTCCAGTTCCAACCTGCTCCAACCCCAGCAGCTCAGCGTCTGGCATTGAGCCACACCACGGCGTACAGCAGCGTCTCCATGCCGATACGCCACTCAGAGGAAGCGCTGCTCGCCCTCCGTTTCCTGCGGCTAAATAAAGCCCCGCCTCTCACCTGCACCTGCAGTGACGTGTGGAGTGCTGGAGCCGGAACGTCCCGGGGCGGGGCCTCGCCCAGCAGGGGGCGGTGTGTCAGCCTCGCAGTGTTAAAGCGTGCCCCCCCTCCCTCCTAACGCTGTCCTAAAATCTGATCAGACGTCTCCTGCATATTCAATGACTCTGCTGACCAACTGCCAACCACACACACGCGCACACACAAAAAACCAGTGCAATAAATGGCTAATTATGTGGTGATCTTCCACAATGCTGACCTTTGACCTGGCTATTTGACAGAAGGGGCACAGAGACAGTGGTATTCACGTCATTCTATTTTTTTTTTACTTTGCTTCAATTTAGAGCTGAATTACATTAACTAGCATTCCCTCCACTGAACACAAATATCACAGACTGGAGAGAGAGAGAGAGAGAGGGGAGAGGAGAGACAGAGAGAGGATGGCAAAGAGAGAAAGAGGTAGAGAGAAAAAAAGAGAAAGCTCCCCAAAAAATCCGGAGTGTTTGCTGAAATGTGAATTCTACAGTACTTCCTCTATGTTGGTAGTTAAGCATTCAAACTGCCAATTGCATTGCATTTTATTTTTAAGTGCACTTTCTAAGTCTCTAGGTTATACTTAAAATGTAGGCATTGTAATAAAAAAAAACTTGGCAAAGTCTGATCTTCCAGGGAGTTATTTTTGTCCTGTGGTAAAATGGCAATCTATTCTGCAGCACTTATCTACGAGCACGGTACTAAGGGAAGCGGAGACAGCCAATGAAGTTGAGAGAGAACTACGGAGTGGTTTGGTAAAGAGAGAGAGAGAGGGGAAAAAAAAAGAAAAAAAAAAAGCAATCAGAGCATTAGGCGAGAGACTCTCTCTAACACAGGCGGACTGACCTGGAACTTCAACAGCCTAATTTCCTCTGCCAAATAAAACGAAGGATTAAAACCACGCAGGAACTCTTAATGACCAAGTAGCCCGATTCGTTAAAAGGCGGCCGTTGTTAAGGCAGCCATCGTCAAGGCGGCCGTCGTCAAGGCAAAGCGGCTTCCAGCTTTAAGCGACCAGTGGCTGCTGAGGCAGGAAGATCCTGCGGCTCTCCTGAGAGCATGAACACACAGACCCCGAGCAGGGTCATGGCTCTGAACGTTACGCGCCCTTTCCAAATATGGGCCTTCAGGAAACAGCAAACAGGAAGTCTGTGACATCATCAGCCACTCATGGCTAATGGCTCTGCTCTGGTCTCATCCGGACCCATTTTGTAAAAGTGGTGCTCCATGCAGGCTTTCAACTGAAGAACGTATCCAACCCCCAGACCCCCCTGCCCCCCCCCCCCCGCCCCCATACACACACACACACACACCCCTGAAACATTAAATATTAGCTAACATCACTGCTTGTCCAATTAGAGGGAGTGAGATGCTGCTCGTTCCCCCGGAATGACTGAAAAGCAGGAGGGCCTCGTGCCTTCTGAACAGGCCGTCCACCTGCGGTACAGACCGCAGGATGACTATGGTACAGACCGCAGGATGACTATGGTACAGACCGCAGGATGACTACGGTACAGACGCAGGAAACCAGATGACTACGGTACAGACCGCAGGATGACTGCGGTACAGACCGGAGGATGACTACGGTACAGACCGCAGGATGACTACGGTACAGACCGGAGGATGACTACGGTACAGACCGCAGGATGACTACGGTACAGACCGGAGGATGACTACGGTACAGACCGCAGGATGACTACGGTACAGACCGCAGGATGACTACGGTACAGACCGGAGGATGACTACGGTACAGACCGCAGGATGACTACGGTACAGACCGCAGGGTGACTACGGTGCGATAAACACACACCACACCACCGAAACACACAGCAGAGACCAGACTGCCTACGCTTGAGGAGGTAACTTTGCGTACTGAATGTGGTCTGTGGCCTGTATGGAGATCTAAAGCAGGTACCCCAAATGTAACTTTTTATAAAATGGGGGGATATCAGCAGTTAAGCACAGATGGTGATAATGGAGGACTGGCTTAGCTGGCATCTGAGTGTCTGAACAGCCGAACCCAGGCCAAGGGCAAAAACCAAAAACCCAGAAGTAACCACTTCTCACGTCCACACCACGCAACGGGCAGGATGTGCGCCTCAGCCCAAAAATCAGGGGTGATTCAAGGCCAGTCCCCACCCCCCCTGGGCGAGCAAGCAAGCGAACCCTCTGGGAGTTCTCTCTCTCTCTTACCTTTCTCGAAGATCTCCTTCAGCACGCCCCTCTTGATCAGCTCCTCCCGGCTCTGCCTCATGGAGATCTTCCGCTCCAGCGCTGCGGAGGAAGGAAGACCAGCAGGGGAGCCCAGTTACCATGACGACCCAGCATCGTCGGCGGCCTTGCCGCGAACGCGACGCACACATGCCCCCCCCTCTGATGGTCCCATTCCTTTTTTCTCTCCCGATAGCCTCGCTGAGCGAGGGGGGGGCTAAGATTGAATCCCGCCGCTGCTAAGGCTGCTGGGAACGCACGCGGCGGACGCTCTCGGCTGGCCTAGCGCCCCGCGCGGAAACGCTAGCGTTTTTAAAACTGGCCTAACGTGCCGCCGTGACCCCCAGAGGCTTCTGGGAAAACCCTGGCTTTACATCACATCACATCACAATACATTTCATTACGTTACATTACATTACAGGCACTTAGCCGCACTCTTACCCAGAGTGACTCACACAACTTTTTACACAGCATTTACACTGCATCAGTTTCATACAGCTGGATGTATACTGAAGAAATGCAATGTTAAGTACCTTGCTCAAGGGTACAACGGCAGTGTCCTACCTGGGAATCGAACCCGCGGCACCCTAAACACTATGACCAAGCACTTACAAAAAAAAAAAAAAAAAAAAAATTCTGTGGCACACAAGACTGAATGGTGATGTTGTAGTGTACCCTCAACACGCCCCAAGAGTGCTATAAAACCCCTCACCGCCGTGCTGAGATTCATTGCGAGGGTATCAGCAATCACTCACCCTTCCAGGCAGGAAAACTTATAACATCTATGAATTATCTAACTTTCTGCTGCAGTCTGTCGGCTTCCCTTCTCCAATACTGACGAGAGAGAGAGAGAGAGATTACAACTACCAGGCGGGACCTCAAAATGAATTCACTGATGAACAACAAGCGTTCCAGCTACTCAACGGCGCGATCGATCGGCCCAAATCTCAGAAACGATCTTAACCGATCTCCCTTCCCCGCTTCCTTTATCGCACGCACCGGAGCGCACGCGCCGTGAGTCACAGGCCACCGGCATCATAAATCCCCAGCCACGGTTCAGCCAGGGTCCCAGTCATCCGATAGGCTGGTCCCATAACCCCGCCCAGTTATGCTAATGCCCATACTGCACACACACACACACACGCAACACCACGGCACCACACGCACACTACACCACACTCACACCACACTCACATCACCCACCTCACTCACCTCACTCTCACCACTCTCACTCTCACCTCACTCCCTCACTCACCTCACCTCACTCACTCTCACTCTCACCTCACTCCACTCACTCTCACCTCACCTCACTCTCACTCTCACTCTCACTCTCACTCTCACTCTCCTCTCACCTCCCACTTCACCCACTCTCCCTCACTCTCACTCTCACTCTCACTCTCACTCTCACTCACACTCTCACTCTCACTCTCACTCACACTCACACTCACACACAAATACACACAAACACACACACACGATCAGCGCTCGGAGGACACCGGTCGTCCCCTCCAAACGCATTCTCGTGGAGTCTTGTGCGTAGGCACCAGCGGAGGGAGTTGAATCATTCAGGCGCCGCGTATCGATCCCGCGCGTGCGTTCTCCACCCCCGCCCCCCCCCCCCATCCCCCGTCCCCCGACACTCAGCCGAGCCGCCACTGAAGAGGCAATTCATTCGACTGACTAGACCACCAGTGGGAGGGGGGGGGGCGCGGGGAGGGGGGGTGTTATATGAAACCATCAATAAGATATCACAGCCTCCACAGCCACGCCGCCATCTCCGCGGCGTGCTTTCATTTTTACCCACGCTGCAGTGCGCCGAACACTCCCCGTATCGGACACCACGGCATCAAGTTCCTGTTCCAGACCCGCCCTGTCGACAAAGCCAATTGAAAATAAGTCTGAAACGAGCAATCGGGGCCCCTGTTCTAGACTCCATGGCAACGCTACTTTGTTGGCGGTTTTGAACGGGCGCGCAGGCGCGCTGGCGCAAACCCCTTACCGCCATCTTCCCGCCATCTCTTCTCCCCTAAATCCCGCTGCGTCTGAAACTTCCCAGGCCCGTTACTCACGTTTATAAATGCTCGCCTTCGGTAAACGTGTGAACCGCAAACGACAAGGGCGAACACAAATCCCTCTATAACAGCCGTGGTGTTCATCTGCCGATTTCTGGACAAGTTCTCAGTGGATTATTTTATTTACAGGGAGCACTGGGCAGGTCAGGAGCCTAAATGGGCCTTGCTTTTATCACCCCTGCAGGTTCTCCAATGTGGCCTCCCTCTCAAAAAACACAACACACATTTTAGAGACCTCGGGCAATGCCTTCATTCAGCAGTTCCAACTTTAGAGGCCGATTTTTAAAAAAAAACAAAAAAAAATCTGGTCTTGCTTTCTCAACAGCCGCAAAGCAAGCACAGTTGGGAGGTATTCTTGTGCACCGAATTCATTCTTTTTTTTTTATTTGACAGAGTGAACAAGAAATGTTTTGACCTCCATTTGCATATCTGAGCTGGAGGTGAAGACAGTGGTGATTTAACACCGTCCTGTGTTTGAGAGAAGAAAAAAATCAGTTACTAAAGAGGCACAGCTCCTACAGGCGAGCGAGCCGGAGGTTCCCAGCTGAGGTCTGAGTTTCCCCCGGACCCACGGGCCGCCTGGAGGACTTCCGCAGAAACCCAGGGCCTCATCAAAGGGGGGAGACAGGCGAGAAAGCGTCTGCACCGGGGGCCTTTCTGAAACGCAGCTCTTGCTGATACACACGTCAAAAAGGGCCACTTGAAACAAGCCCTCTGCACTGGAAGTGTGCGTGTGTGTGTGTGTGTGTGTGTGTGTGTGTGTGTGTGTGTGTGTGTGTGCGTGTGTGCGTGTGTGCGTGTGTGTGTAGACTCCAAAACAATTTTGTCATTTTTCAGCCGCCAAACCTTTGAAAAAAGACAAGCGTGTTTTAGCGTCTACGCCTCCCTGCCATTTTTACTGTAAGCACACAGGGAGAAAAGCACTTAACGGCCTGTTCTAAAACAAAACAAATATTCAAATCACGATCATTTCTACGAAATCCAGGGAAGCGGCGTTGTTACTCTACCAGGAAGCAAGGCGCCTGTCCTGAACTGCCAGAGTACCCAAAGCTCGGTGTCCAACTGAGAGAACGCAAAACACGTACACCGCCCCGGATGGGTAAAAAAAAATAATGAAGTAACACAACTTCATTTTCACCATCTTATCAAAATGGAAGAAGTACAAGACGCTCGATGGCGTAGGAGCGCCAGAGGAACACGGCTGGTCATCCGGGCCTCGGTGCGTTAGAAACCGCCCCTGCATTATTAACCTCTGTATGGGGCCTGTGTGCACTGATGCACTCATTTATGGGGTAAACGCATTTTCTCCCAAAAAGAGTCTCCACGTTGACACAAAAGCACTCTTGATGGAGGGCACCAGACCGTGACATCAGATGACATTTTGCAAAAAAAGCAGCGATTGTTTTCTCTTCTGTTAAAGCGATTTGGGTGCCTGAATTGCAGATTACAGTGAGTGCCTTGGGTTTTGGGCTTGGGCACTTTTGCTGATTGTACTGTTGGTGCGCACCACTTCTGTTTTTCCACACCCCTGCAGTCTCAAAGAGACTGACTGACCACCGATTTAGCAAAGACACAAACACCACGGACAGCCACTCAACCCACTGATAAATACAAGCACACTGCATGAGCTAACCTGAATCTAGACCAATGAACACAGCACAGCCTAGCACAGCCCAGCACAGCCCAGCACAGCCCAGCTCAGCCCAGCTCAGCCCAGCACAACCTAGCACAGCCCAGCACAGCCTAGCACAGCCTAGCACAGCCCAGCTCAGCCCAGCTCAGCCCACCTGCCCTCTCCCTAACTCTCCGCACAGCTGGTGCTGGACGTTGGGCCAGGTTACAGATTCCTGCTGACAGCTTCTCCACCGCAGGAGGAGGCGGGGGGGGGGGGGGGGGGGCAGGCCAGAACATTAATCTGTTTGACTGCTGCCACAGCTGCGCTGGCTCCATGGCAACGAAATGGCTCCACGAGTCCCCAAGCTACTATTAACGGTACCGCCGTAGCCGTAACAACGCCCCCCCCCCCCCCAACCCGACAGCCCTCCTGTGAACCAAAGCCATTTCTGGGGGGGGGGTTGTCGGTGGCACCAGACCATAGCTACCTGCACAAGCCCATAGAATCTCCACTGTACCTCCCCTGACTTTATACATTGAAGAAAGTAATGTAACCAACACTGATCGGACACACACATTTATGGGCCCCCTTCCTCTCTGATTCCCCCCCCCCCATCTGAAGTCCATAATTTCTCTTTACGGTCGGGTGAAAGAGATAAAATTACATTTTTATTCACTTGTTCCTCAACATCCAATCCTTCATCTGGTAACTAGGAAGAAAACACACATATGCAAGCACACTCGCGCACACCCGCACGCACGTACAACGTACACACACACACACACACACACACACACTTGTAGCTAAGCAGTCCCAGGTACAGCAGTGCAGCCACACACACACACACACACACACACATTTTCAGCTCTTGCAACTCCAGCCATTGCGTTACAGCCAGCAGAGAACACCTCCCACACGGATTATGCTACAATCCCATGAATAAAAGGTACCGCTAGCTGCTAGCAGCTTTAAAGCAAC
The DNA here is from genome assembly GCF_018555375.3 of Anguilla rostrata. Taxonomy (NCBI): domain Eukaryota; kingdom Metazoa; phylum Chordata; class Actinopteri; order Anguilliformes; family Anguillidae; genus Anguilla; species Anguilla rostrata. Next base: position 64,076,339 of record NC_057936.1, read on the forward strand.
ATACGATGTCCAGGGACAAGGACACGGACACTGTCTGCCTTATGATACAGCAAATGCTAACACTGGTAGAGAAGCAAATCACCTAATTCCCAAGGGAGAATAACTCCACAGCACAGCACAGCCCAGCCAGACATTTTAATCCCCACGAGCAGATTGAAAAGGCCGCATCAAATAAATATGAAATATTGCTTCTCCAATATGCAATTTGCACAGGACGAAAAGCAGCCTCCAGTGACCGGTAGGTGCCTAAAAATTATTTCTCCCCTTGTTTTTCTGCCGAAGTTGGAGTCATCGATCGCGTCTCGGGCTTCCACGGTGCGGCTATCATTCAGGCTAGGGGCTCCGTAGCTGGGTGTGTCTGTGCTCGATTGCTCTGGCCTGTGTGAGCCAGAGGATGCTACGCTGTACGAGACTAAACTGGACTCTGTAGTCCTCCTCTGTATTTGGCCTCACCAGGAACACATACATTCAGGACATAGCTAACAATACACAATACAGGACAACAAAATGACAGCAACGTACATCGACAAAATTCCACATCTGACGATTAACTTTAAGAGTAGCAGCTCAGCAGCGTGAGCAATTTGGAAAATAAATAAGTCAGTTAATTTTTTAAAAAAGGCGGAAGAGGGGGACATATCAAGAGGGGGGGCTGTCGAGGGGGGGCTGTGGTGTTAATTCCCAGCCATGGCACGTGCACCAGGCCTTGTAGAGATATGGGCAGAGATGGGAACCCAGGGCAGGCATTATCCTCGCTCTGACTTTAAAGCAACGTGATGATCTTTCCCATCAGCCCTCAGGCGCCGTCTTCAAGAGGCGCACTTCTCAGCGGGGGGGGGGGGGTGAATTAAAACGCTTTCCTTCCCCACATCCTCACCCTGCCAGCTCACATCACCTTTATACCCGCTGCACTCAGGCCACCTGGGCCGGGGTGCTTTGTAAAGCTGCTAGCTAACACGTCTCTAAAATAGATTCTCAAGAAGTATTTACGTTAAAAAAATAAATAAATAAAAATAAAAAACTGAAACAAATTAACAGAAAGCCAAATGAAAATCCTGCCATTTTTTACCAGGGGTGAGTGATCAGTACCTCCCGTGTCCACAGCCGCACTCAGATCAAAGGCCGAGTAAGAGCTATGGAATGTGGAGTGCATTCTGAAGGTAACAGTAGCTGCAAACACAGGAGCGTATCAAATCCCCGTTGTAGTCTTACCCTCTGAACTACGACCTCTGACCTACAGAACCCTGTGTTAGGCAGCACTGCCCTGCTGAAGAGCCAGGTCCAGCAAAGCCAAAAGTGAACGGGGTGAGCCCTGCCAGGGGTGGAGTTACAAGAATCAGTCAATCACTCATTTACGGGCGGGCGGACATTTTACCATTTTCCCACGGGTTAGGGTGTCGCGAGCTTGGACGGCCTCTCACTCTTAACGAGGTTCAGACCGAGACGACCGGTCGGGTGATAGCGTAGACTACACGAGCTCCCGGCCAGATCACATGACGTTACGGTCGGTGAATCACAGCGGGCAAAGCGTCCACGCGCAGATCCGCCTCCTGATTGGTCAACGGGGGAACTGAAACATAGAATCGGCTCGCGTGACCTCTCACGATTCGAATTCAAATCCGACGTGTCAAAACACGACCTGGAGCCTGTGAGCCAGTCGGGTCGGCTCAGAACGGTACCTCATAGGGGCGACATAGCTCAGGAGGTAAGAGCGGTTGTCTGGCAGTCGGAGGGTTGTCGGTTTGAACCCCGCCCTGGGCGTGTCGAAGTCTCCCTGAGCAAAACACCTAACCCCTGCTCTGGTGAATGAGAGGCATCAATTGTAAAGCGCTTTGGATAAAAGCGCTATATAAATGCAGTCCATTTACCATTTACCATACATCGCAAGTTGCGACGTTACAACCTAACGTTTTTCTTACGATTTGGTCCCGATCAGAAACATTTTTTTAAAAACAATCGGGAGCCAGCAACTCGTATAATGTACGCCCGTCTAGAGCCAATCAGAATCATTTTCTTGATGCATAAAACAAAAAAAAACTATGAATTCATAAGAAAGACGGCTCCGCCCATTTTAGGTTGCGTAACACCTGACCGGTATCGTCACAAGTCTAGTCGGCACATAAATAAAAACTCACTGTCCAAGTGCGTACCAACGTCTATGCTCTGACAACTCCGACAATACAAACTGCACTAAATTGCTAAGTTGAAAAGCAGTGGGAAAAGATAACTGCATAGTGACTGGACCTACATGAGTAACTACCGAGATGAAAAATAAAAATAAAAACTACAAAAGAGACGACGGCGAACCTCGGCCCCGGTAGCTGTGAGTCACCGGCCAGCTGTTGTACTACCCGTTACACACTAACCTACTTTCGACTATAAAAGAGACCGCAGCAATCTGCTGACTCCCACAACCCCCCCCCCCCCCCCCCCGCCCTACAGCCCTACACCCAGGTGTAACAATGTAAATGAAGCCCTGAAGGGCACAAAAAAAGAGGAGGGGGGAAGGGGGGGGGCAGAGAATTAATTAGCCAGGTGTTGTGATTACCCATAAGACCGTGCACAGCATATTCATGAGACCCTCATGAAAGCAGGAGGAATGAGGACCAAACATCCCTGGGGGAGATTAAAGCTGGATTTGGGAGGGGAGGGGGGAGCGGGGGGGGCAGGGGGCTCTGTTCTGGGAACACCACCACATTCCCAGTCTTCCACAGAGGGGTTTCTCGCAAAGGTGAAGACTATTCATGAGCCAAAGCAGACATCTTAAATGTGCCCAGGGCAGCGCACGGACAAGCAGGCCAACCCCAGCCGGATTCTGAAAGAGCTTTCTAATAGAGGCTGCTCTGTGGTTTCCAGACCCTCTCCCAAAGCTCAGACCTCGTTCTCCACGCCATCATGCAGCCCTCTGAACCTACGAGGTCCGAAGACCTGCAGGTGTCAGTGCCACCTTTCAATTGGCTGTTGCGGTCCAGCCAAAATGGAAACATCCAGAACCTTTAACCGGCTGGAGGGTAGTGTTATATCGGAACATTTTTTTTCCCCCAAAAGTCAGTGTTCTAGAACTCTAATGCAGCGATTGTGACATCAGCATTAGAATGTTCAGTTAAGAATCACACATTTGTGATGTCACACCCTAAAAGAAAGGGGTCAAAGAAGGTAAGCGTACTTCAAACAGCAGGCTAAGAGACCCCGGGTCCAGTCTAAGGGAACGACACAAACCCAGCAGCAGACGTGTGGTTTGAGAGAGAAGCCACAGGAAGTGACAGAAACGCACGAGCACACTCAGGTGCACCTCCAGCGCTATATTTAATCTGTGCGAATGAAAGGACGAAAAACCGCAGGAGAGATCAGGGAAAGACAGCGACGCTGCTACAGCACTAGTGTTTAATGCTGTGCGAAGTAGCCTGTTAGTGTTTATGCTGTTCCATCGCAACGACGTGCTGATGTGTTCACGCGAGCGAGCCGTTAGCTGCTTTTAATGCTGTCCATCGCCTAGAACCCAGTCACTGCAATGCTTCACCCCTGGCAGCAAAACACAGGAAACCCAAAAAACTATGCTGTGGCGTGTTGTGTGCATCTGTGCAATACCTGTGTGTGCTTGTGTTGTGTGTGTGGCGAATGTCGTGTGAACAGTCACACTGTGTGTACTGAATGTGATGGTGTGGTGGGTGCGAGGGTAAGGACTGAGCACCCTCGTACGACTCACCTCACAAAAACAGGACCCATCAGAACATGCTTACATATCCAACCTGGATCTACAACGTCCCCGCCATCGTCCTCCCACCCACTGTACGGCACAATGGAAGAGGGAAGAGGGGAGAGATAAGGGAGGAGGGAGGAGGGAGATGGGAGGGAAGAGGGGAAGAAAGGGAGGAGGAGGGAGGGAGGAGTCTTACCCGCAGACGTCTGCTTGAACTTCTCGCTCTTCTTCTTCCTCCACTTCCAGGGCTTGAAGAGGCGCCCCAGCGTGGCGAACTTGCTCCGCCTGCGGATGGGCGGGGTGTGGGTCCCGGGCACAAGAGACTCTGAGCGCATGGCAGCCAGCCTTTCAACTTCCTCAGCTGGGGGGGCGGAGGGGGGGGGCAAGAACACACAGTTATTATTTTGAAAAAATACGTAGCACGGATAATCATTTAAAAACGCGTCGATCAATCACTCGGCTTATCGACCTGACCCAACCTGTCGATTATGGACGTGAAAAATCACAGGAAGTTCTACACGGTGGACTTTGTAAACGGTCCACAGAAATACACAAACGGGGACAGTGATGCACAGGAGGGAGAGAGAGAGAGAGGAGAGAAAGAGAGAGAGAGAGAGACCACCCTGCCTATTATTTGCAACAATACCGATTCAATGTGTTCGCGTTCCGAAAATTCTTCTATATGCAATTTTCCTCAGGTGGTGTCAGGTGCGTCAATCTTGCCAAGTATTGAAATGTGATGACGCTCGCAGGAATACGCTGCCGCTGCATTATCTTCTGAGAAAAATAAGCACTCGATGTGCTCCTAGTAAATAGCTTAATTTCAAATAGAACTCAAATGCCACTGGAGTGTGAAAACAGCCTTTTGTGAAGACCAATCACCACAGACTGCCAAATCCACCAAACCTGAAGAATTTAAGGATAAGGCCACTTAAAACAAGATGATCAACAAATACTACGAGTCCTGAAATACTAGCGTCACTGAGAAACAAACAGAACAACATGCTTCAGACAACTACCACCACTACTACTACCACTACTACTACTAATAATAATAATAACAGGCTATCGCCATCACCAGAAATGAGCTAACTTTAGGCTGAACCACACATGACCAACGCAACGCAAAGCATGGCACTCGCTGTGCTTGGGAGACACGCTCAACAGGCAGCCCCCTGGCCCGTGGCTCCAGAAGCGGGGGGCACCCCTTGGTGAGAGGGGGCAGCGCCTTCGCTCTCTCCCTGCCCGTCCTGCTCGCCCTCCCGCGCAGAGCCCCCGCCAGACGTCAGGCCACCCCCCCCCTCTCGGCCCACGTAATGGCGGGCGCAAAACGCGATTCCCGCGGCGCGGAGCCGAAGGAGGGAGCCTGCGTTACCGCCGTGCCCACACGCCAAACTCCCCCCATCCCCCGGTGCCAGGAACGGGCACGGGGCATGGGCCCGCTGGCACACTCTGCCCGGCACGGCGGGAACCCTGGGCCAGAAACCTCCAAAAAAAACACTAAAAAAAACCACAATACATGAATAAATAAATAAGGACAGGCTAAATGCACGCTACACGCGTGCAGACATGTAGCCGCATGCATTAAGAGAGGCACAGAGACACAGAAGAGCCGTGTTCTCTCCTGAGCTTCTGTTCTCTGCCCTTTCAAATATACATGAGCTGGAGAACGTCTTTAAGGAAGCCACGTGAAAACAAACAATTTCACCCTCAAATGGGGTTCACCTTAAAACACAACACAATGTTGATGAAGCAGGCAGGTTCTGTTCTGCCATCTGCAATTACTCAAGGGGGGGGGGGGGGTGTACGTTGATTGATCCGCGGTTTTTTTCGCCGCTAAACTCCGGAGACTCCCCATCGTAATCCTGAAACGCTGTGCGCTACGGGACGCGTTTCTTCTGAAGCGTTTGCTACGCTACGAGGAGCCTGGAGGCAGAGGGAGAACTGACACAGCTAAAGGGCGATGGCCACGGTGGGGGGGCTTTTTCAAGGTCAGCTCTCACAGCACGGGAATCTGAACCCACAATTCAGTGGCCTATTTCTACTCACAATGACCCCACACACAGCCCACTATCTGCGAGAAATGGCCAGAGAACGTCAAGAAAAAGTAGCAGACCGTAGGCTATATGCAAATAGCTACAGCCCAAGAGCAGACAGTGTAAACAAGGGAAGAGAAGCATCGCCTTTATTTTACAGTTTCAAAAACTGACAGAGAGCTGACCAACATTTCCTCACGCAATTCTGGTGGGAAATGGGACAGAATCTCCTGCACATGTGCAAACGCACTGCCCAACCGGTCACGGAGATCTTTCTGAAATTTCGGAATGCTCTTTGACAGCAAAGCTTTGCTAGCCATGACACCCTCAGGCAGTTTCGAGCCCTTTCGCTGCTCGACTCAAGCACCATAACAGCAGATATCAACTGTCATTTAAGCCGACAAATGAAAACATTCTCTTTCATTCTGCCACATATCGGTACAGATACAACCTCTCCATACTAAGACCATGCCCATAATTTGTACATGAAAGTATCCACCTTGTCCTGAAATAGAAGTCAAATCAAGAGTAGCAATTTTTCATTAATTATGCTTTAAATGGGCTATACTTGTACTTAATATAGCTGCATTTCAGCAACCATAAAATACATTTTTTTGGAGAGAGGGGATTAGTTTGTGCATGCACATTCACACAATCATGAAATGAGTCGTTTGGAGGGCTAAAGAAGCATTACCTCAAACTCACTACATGTCAGTGGCGGTTTTATATCACACCAGTGCCTTCTTAAATCACTTAAGGTCCATGGACGTGCCAGGTAAAATATTAAGATGTTAAATCTGTAATTTAAGGGAACATTATTCTGTTGAAGTTGATTTACACCACCTAAAGTGATAGCATCAAAACCCACACGTTTCTCTCTTATGGAGAATATCCTTAGTGGAATAAAACCTATCAACTTCAAAGGCTGGAACTAGGCTACATTTTACCCTATACATAACAATATCCGGACAATTTATCGCGGACACAATTTCGCTTTAAAAATATATTTAACATAATTTAGTCAGGGCTTTCCTTTCAACACCATTTCATTTTTCACAGATATGCGAAAAGGCGTTTTGGCTTTCCAAATCCTATTTACCACCACTGTTCAACTTTCTAACACCTGATTCTACGCTGGGTTCAATTCAAAGTCAACAGAACGCCAAGTAAACACCAAAATCTCAGGGGTACCCTACTACTCACAACTCGGAAAGGCAATGACTCACTGGTTAATCTGCAAAATGAACATGTCTCTGTGTCGCCGTGTGCAGCGAAACTTGCACATTACATAGCCTACTCCGAGAAACTGTGAAAGCGACCGGGCACTGTGGCTGAAAGACGTACCATATTGGCCCCAAAAACGACAAAAGATTGTTGCTTCGAGACTCACTGTTGTCCAAGCCTTGTTCAAGCAAAAATATTTTGACAGAACATCATATCACATTTGATAGCGAATGCGCCGATAGAAATAATACACAATTTAGTCACAATTGCGATTAGTCGTAGTCTTAAATCAATGCTAGGAAATCGTAGAACGATGAGAACAGGCTGGTGAAAACGTGTTTAATTCTTTCCCTATCAATTCAGTATCATTGGTTACACGAAAAACATATTTGCATTTTTACCTGTGAGATCGAACGGATTTTGTGATAATTTCGTGTCTGCTAGCACAAATGTTTTTAATCCTGAAAGAAAAACATTTCAAATGTGAAAACGTGTCCCACGGCAACGCAAGCTTACAGCTTCACTTGGGCGTAGTGGGCTGATTCGCATACACGTAACCATAGGTAAGCTAAGTATTCATTCCAGCATTTACAAAAACATAGGATGATAAATGATAAACTAGAACACAGCAAAAGAACGAAAGGCTTCGGAGATCTTGCGTATGTTTATTTTTAATAAAGATTTCTAGCTTACATTTCTGTGTTGAGTGAATCAGGCTCCGGTGAGGGCATATTTTCAGGGAGGGCGAACCCCCTTCTCCCGGGTTTAACGTTAAATGGTGATCTAAAAACGGCTCCATTCACAGCGCCGTGCGGGCGCGCGCCCAGCTCCGCGGGCAAAACAACAGCGATCACTCACCGTCCTGCGCCTCGTTGCCGCGGCTGCAGTTGCTGCAAATGTGCTTGATCTCTTTGCCTATGTGGCAGTGGATCATGAAGGGCATGTTGCTGTTGCTTGCGGGCTGCTTATTGCTGTTGAGCGATTTCACCCTGACCAGGTAAAAAGCTTTCTTCTTCGCCTTTTCCTCTGACATTCCCGCCGATGTGTCGTCCCTGTAGCCGGTAACGCTGGTGGCGAACCAAGTCCCGTGAATAACGGTTTGCGCGGAACCCGCCATCGGTACAAGAGGAGCTGCACATTCACCCACCAGGGTGAACTCGCGTCTAGATGCTAGGCACACACCGCGAGGAGATTATGAGCGGAATGGTCCTGGCTTGACTCATATCGACCCTTCTGACCTAGCGGCTCCAACCAATCCCGGCATCAGCTCGACAGACGTCCGTTCTTGAACCCGGTTCGGCACCTGGACTTGGGCTTTTTTGTATCACACCCTTCTAACTCCACCCTCGCCGTAGATATAACCAGTTTTCTGCCGTTCTTAGAGCTTACCATTTCTTGCTACTAGAGTAGGTCCCCCTCACGGTCACTGATGTAACAGCTTTTCCATTCAAAAAAAAGGAAAGTGAAAAAATGACGGTTGCTCCAGTTCATTGTGACGCTCTCGAGTTTAAAGCTTTGATTTTTTCGCGAGACTTGGCAACGCTGTATTCCACGGGGGGAAATGAAGTGACGGGTGTTCATTAATCATCAGACTCTTCACTGGCAGTCCATTGTAATTGTATTATTAGGAAAATAATCCTCAAACGATATAAAATACCCAGTTATAACGCCGAGTGGTTTATGGGGAAAACGTGGATTATGGAGCTCCGCGTTAAAAAAAAAAATCTGTGAGTTGTGTCATGAAAACCATTGGTAGCCTAACACGGATTGTCTTTTTAAAAAAATCTATATTATGTCAGGTTATGTAAAATAACAAAAACATACATTCGTATACAACAGAACTGCGCAATTTCTAAAGGGTGGCCATTTATGGAAGCGCCATTAATCGTCCAATTTTTTATTCCTATCTACTGTGAATCTACTGATAGGCCTAGACGTGGATGATCAAATGCGTAAAGTCTATCTGATCCAGCCCGTACAGCCACTAATTTGTATCACACCTTTAACCTTTCATTTAAATCTTATTGATATCACACGCCGTAGCCGTACTATCTCAAGGCTGTGCGTTCTGCAATTGCATGATTCAGAACATGTAATGCTATACTCGGAAACTGAACGTTCAGAATTTAAATTGGTATGGGAGAGCAGCATAATTTAATTTCGGAAATAGCTCAAGTTGTATTTATCTTACTCCACGTTTCTTTCTTTCTTTTTTGTCATGTGAATAATTATAAACAGAGAACCTATTCATAAAAAAATGTGTGTACCCTGATTTGCAGTAGTATAGCCTACTGTGAATTCATTTATCAACATTTACACATTTTTGCATCCTCAAAACGTTCAAATATTCCATTAACATGTACATGGGAACACTCAGCAGAGGGCGCCATGCAGGTCGCATATTGCATATCCGCAGATATTAAACTATTTTGTTCAGTCCGGCTGAGTGAAATTTATAGTAAGGACAAGCGTCTGCTTTCCACCTTTATCTTAAAGACGTCGCAAAATATAAGTAGGCCTATATGTTAAATATTATAACCACCGCAACCGTAGCGTAGCGGCTTTTCTGACAATGCTAATGCATCATTCCGATAATGAGATTGCAGGCTGACTTATCTTGGCCGGTCAGAGTGAATAACTGCAGCGTTTTCGTCGTGGCAGCGAAGAGAAATCATATTTCTAAGGGCGCCCGTTCATATCTGGAGTAGGCATCAGAAGCCGGCGTGCAGCCTCGTCCGCCTGCCACCATTAAGAATTATATCCCGTTCGGGCGCGTGAACATGATGAGGTAATCAGCAAATGCGCCTCCCGTCTCTTCCGCGAGCCTAAACCAGAGGATCATACTCATTTGTCCAAGTTATAAATGTAGTCTAGTCGCGTTTTGGCTATCGCCAGCAAAGCACCCGCCCCACTTCCCATGCTTCGCGTGATGTGTTTTACGATTTTAAGATCTTAGCTCCAGATACTTAAAGGGATACGGTTTGGAACATGTAAAATAAACTCTTGGCAAAGTTGTCATTTGGAGGAATGCTTAATGTTATTTTAGCGTGTGTCTTTCTGCCACCCCCTATCTCTCTCTCTCTCTGCATCTGTGATATCATATGCATGATCAGTGAATGACTGCAGCTGACTGCGGACTTTAGGCTTGCCTGCAGCTCCTGCACAGGAAGTGACCTCATCTGATGATCAGAGAGTGAATACAGGTGATTGGGGGCTTAAGGTCTGCCTGCAGCCACTGTACAGGAAGTGACCTCATGTGAGGCAGTGACTGAGGAAAGACTGCTTGTCAGGTGCAGAGAGTGTACATCTGCACTCTCATCAATTGACAAGGGGGAAGGGCTTGCTGTTTCAACATAGCCTTTCATATCTAATTTGGCATTCCAAATTGGGAGAAAATCTGGGATAAAAATGAGTGGGCCAAAAAAAAGAAGAAGAAAAAATAAAGATGTGCTCCACTGATGCTGTCTCTGTCAACAGCTTGAGAACACGACTGAATGCGAAATTAACAGATGGCTAAATGCTTCAGAGAAGATTTCGGTCCTGCTTTACAGATGTTTTTGTGTACGCTTATAATGATCTTTGCCATATTCCACGGAATTTATAAAACACCGCATTAATTTATAAACAGACACATTTTTTTCCATCAAATATGTGCCCGGGGTGTAGAGCTGCTGCTAGGCGTCCTTTCGTTTTTTTTTTTGCTGTGCTATTCTATGCTGTGTTGTTCTGTGCTGTGTTGTGTTGTGTTGTGTTGTGCTGTGCTATGTTCTGTACTGTGTTGGTCTACTCTATGCTGTGCTATTCTATGCTGTGTTGTTCTGTATTGTACTGTGCTGTGCTATGTTCTGTACTGTGTTGGTCTACTCTATGCTGTGCTGTGCTGTGCTATTCTATGCTGTGGTGTTCTATGCTGTGTTGTGCAATTCTGTGCTGTGTTGGTCAATGCTATGCTGTGCTGTGTTGTATGCCTTCCTTAGAGAGAGAATCACCCCACCAAGCAGCCAAGATGGCCCATGATGCATTGCAGAATCTGGTACCATTTTCACACATCCAACCCCCTTAATCACGCTCCACCCTCTCAATCACACTCACCTATCTTAATCCCTGAATCACACCCCCCCATCCCTTCCCCCTCACAGGAAGGATATGCACAAAAACACTCTCGGTGCTCCTTCTGAACAATGCTTTTATAAGAGCATTAATGCCAACAGAAATGCTCAGTACTGACTGGGGTTCATGTAATCACACACACACACACACACACACACACACACACACACTCACACTCACACACACACACACACACACACACACACACACACACACTCACACACAATCACCTAAATAACTACAAGGCGTTCGTTTCATTTTCCTCTCTGTGAAACAACAGCAGGGTCTGGGTTTTATTTAGGCGGGGCCTGGAAGCAGAAGGGTTGGGGGAGGAAGCCCGACGGGACGGGTGTAAATTTAGCGAAGCGCGAGCGGGGCGTCAGCTCCTCGCCTTCACGAGGCAGGGCCGCGTGCTCCGCCGCCATCGCCACACGCCACACGCCGCCGCCGCCACAAACGCCAATTTCCGCCAATTTCATGGCCCCTTTAACGGGGCCGAGTGACGCACGTCCCGCCGCTGTCTCGCCCCCCCCTCCCCCCCTCCCCTCCGAGGCGGGGGGGCCTGTGATGACGGATGTGTAATTGGCGGCGGGGGTCGAGATGGAATTGGGGCCGGAGTCTCTCTCTCCGGGGCCGCGGACAAACCCCCCCCCCCCCGGCCCGAATAGAGCGGCGGGCGCTTATGAAACCCATACATCACGCGGAGCGCCACAGAAGCGCAGGAGGACGGCGTGGATATTGTGCGAAAGTGGCCGCAGCTGGGCGCAGCGGCGGGGCGGGGGGGGTGGGGGGAGTTGAAATAGAAGCTGTCTGCTTATTGATCGCTTTTCCATTTCAATAAGCTATACAGTTCTTACATTGCGCTACATTTCCTATATTTGATTCACGTGATTTAGTAAAATATCATGCTTGCATGCTTGTTTTTTTTTTTTTTTAAATCTGCCAAGTTTTGTCAAAGGTGACCAGTACCAACTGTAGGAAAAGCAACAACACCAAACACAACATTAATACCACTAATAAATAATTTGGTGGTATTCCCGAAACTTGAATGGTAACCGCGCGCTTGAGGAGAGCTCCTCATATGACACCTACAAATAATTAATGAAACGCTCCTTTAAACCTCACCAAATACGCAAGCGGAGGATGGATAAAGCCGGGTGGTAGCTAATCAGCACAAGCAGAGCTTCCATCTGATTACGTGTTTAAAGAGCAGCCATAACTTCCTCATTACTGACACCAGATTAGTGGTTCCAAAACTTCTCCCCGTCGACCCCTGGCCGGATCCAGGGGCGACATAGCTCGGGAGGTAAGAGCGGTTGTCTGGCAGTCGGAGGGTTGCCGGTTCGATCCCCGCCCTGGGCGTGTCGAAGTGTCCCTGAGCAAGACACCTAACCCCTAACTGCTCTGGTGAATGGAGAGGCATCAATTGTAAAGCGCTTTGGACAAAAGCGCTATATAAATGCAGTCCATTTACCATTTACCGTTGTTTGAGGGGTCCAATCGCAAGCACACCAGATACAGCCAATCAATCACTCGAACAGAGACAGATGCGCTGGACCAATGAGACTCCGGAATGCTCAGTACGGTGTCGTCATTCCCCCTTAGAGACAGGCTGAATGAATATGCAGGTGAATGGACCTGTATCCTTTAAGAAGGCAGGACAACCTACTGTGTACAGCACACATACTTGCGAGAGTCTGAGTATTTAGATGGGTGATGGAGGTTATGATTAAAACCATGTAACCTCAGAACAGGTGATGCAGACTAGTGTGTACCCCCCCTCCCCCCCCCAAATCCCCCACCACCAGCATATGCTCGGTGTGAATCAGACCTTTCAATGTACAAGCAGTCTACCCACACAACCACCTACCCTCCTGCCCCCAGGGCTGGGAGGCGGAGACAGAGTGTTTACTACCAGCCAATCACGTCGCAGTCTGGCTGACGCGGCTCCAGAGCTGGGGGAGGATGATGTATAAGTCCTTGTTTAAAATCCTGTGGCTCGTCTGTCTCGCGGTGCTCCCTCTGCTCCAATACGCTGTTTCACTGCCAGATGGCTGACATACAGTATACTGAATATGCAGAGGAGGGGGGGCCTCAACCTTTAACTGACAACCGTGATTTAAAAAAAAAGAAATGAAGTTCCATCAAATCATCGCTGAGTTTGCATTAAGGATACACTCGGCCTTTTTCTGTCAAAATTCCCACAGAATGTACTCCGTAATGAAAAGGGTGAACACGGAGACGTTCATTATCGCCTTGTTTGATCCAATCAAATCATTTTTTGTCCCCGCACTCTCTGTCTACCGTCTCGCTCTTTTATGAAACTGAGCGGATCCTACAGAAGTTAATTTATCGTGTCTAAGGTTGCAGGTGAACTTGAAATGCGGAACACGGACAAAAAAAAACGCACGGACAATTTCTAATTGTTCTACGGGTGTTTTTTTTCCCCCTCTGCAATTTCTCCTATAGGCGGCCTAGGTGGCTTGAAAAAAAAAACACTTTGGCAGCCGGCCTAAGATATTTCAATGCAGGAAAAATCCTGCTCTGGATTATTAACACAATGTTATTACAATACTGCTTCACTGTTGCATATGAAACTGTTAGCACTGACTACATCAATGGCGCTAAACATCACAGGAAGGCACAGGGCGTATGGATCGAGAAAAAAGGAAAAAGGCTACAGATGGAGCATCGCTCTCTCTCCCATCTCACTGTACCCAGCTGCAGGCGTGTGAGGTGAGTGAGTGAGGCCTAGGCGCTTCTGGGAAATGTAGTTTTTGAAGTCGTTCCCAGAGCCCTGTTCACACCCTACCAACCATGTCCCTTTTTCGAAAGAAAGACTTCTCTGCCATTCTCGTGCAAAAACACACACATTCTCTGCCATGCACAGACACACACACACACACACAGCACAGCAGTCGACTTCTTTCTGCTGAGTGCTCTAATGTTCAGATAGGCTTGGTTTTTCTTGCTCTTCTCTTCTTCTCTCTCTCTCTTAGGCACTAGCACGCTCCAAGGACATTCAGTCTCTCCCATGCACGATCCTCTCTCCCTCTCTCTCTCTCTCTCTCTCTCTCTCCCTCTCTCTCTCTCTCTCTCTTTCTCTCCCTCTCTGTGCTGTAAGCAGATAAGATGGGGTGGCAGCCTACCTCTGCAGGCAGTTTGCAGGCTCTGCTGTTCCCTCCTCTCTCCAGCGCTCTCTGTGGACCTGTTCGTAGTGCGAAGCTGGGCTGGTGGTTGCTAAGCGCACGCGCATGCGTGTGCGCGTGTATTTGGGGGCTGTGTGTGTAGGGGGGAGGGAGGGAGGGGAGGGGAGAGAAGAGGCGAGGCTGCAGCCGCTCTGCTTGTTAGGTAATGCCGTCTGAGTGCTTCACAGCACCAGGATCTGTGAGGAAGCGAGAAACTGTGTGTGTGTGCGTGCGTGTGTTTTTGTGTGTATGTAGGTGTTTGCCTGTGTGCGTGTGAGAAAGAGTGAAAGTGTGTGTGTGAGAGAGAGAGAGAGAGACAGTGTGTACTGCATGCTTGCTGTGTGTGTGTACTGTGTGTATGCACTGCATGTGTACTTTGTGTGTACTGTATGTACTGTGTGCAGACTGTGTACTGTGTGCAGACTGTGTACTGTGTGCATACTGTGTGTACTGTGTGCAGACTGTGTGTACTGTATGCAATGTGTGCATACTGTATGTACTGTGTGCAGACTGTGTGTACTGTATGTACTGTGTGCAGACTGTGTGTACTGTATGTACTGTGTGCAGACTGTGTGTACTGTATGTACTGTGTGCAGACTGTGTGTACTGTATGTACTGTGTGCAGACTGTGTGTACTGTATGTACTGTGTGCAGACTGTGTGTACTGTATGTACTGTGTGCAGACTGTGTGTACTGTATGTACTGTGTGCAGACTGTGTGTGTGTATGTACTGTGTGCAGACTGTGTGTGTATTCACTGTGTGAGCACTGCGTGTTGTTCAGGCTGTGTGTTGTTCAGACTGTGTGGAAATAAAGAAACACACCCTCCCCGTGTGTGTGTCCTGTTCAGGCTGTCTTGTGATGTCAGCAGATATCCATGCTAGATGCGTTACATAAAGGAGAACCTTAGCACAGTATGTACTGAACACAGTACATACTGGCATATAACCCACTTATCAGCAGAGATCCACGCGGTGACCTTTCCAGGTGGTGTGCGTGGGGGCTACTTCTGTGCTAAGTGTACGGAGTGCGTCTCCGTGGCGGCTACTTCCTGTGCTAAGTGTACGGAGTGCGTCTCCATGGAGGCTACTTCCTGTGCTAAGTGTACGCAGTGCGTCTCCATGGCGGCTACTTCCTGTGCTAAGTGTACGCGGTGCGTCTCCATGATGGCTACTTCCTGTGCTAAGTGTACGCAGTGCGTCTCCATGGCGGCTACTTCCTGTGCTAAGTGTACGCAGTGCGTCTCCATCGTGGCTACTTCCTGTGCTAAGTGTACGCAGTGCGTCTCCATCGTGGCTACTTCCTGTGCTAAGTGTACGCAGTGCGTCTCCATGGCGGCTACTTCCTGTGCTAAGTGTACGCAGTGCGTCTCCGTGGCGGCTACTTCCTGTGCTAAGTGTAGGGAGTGCGTCTCCATGGCGACGGTCCGCGTGGGTCGTTCGCGTAGCGCCCGCCCCTACCTGTGCGGGTCGGGGCGCGGCGGGGCGTCATACCGTGAGAAGGATATACCTGGAGCGTTAAAAGCCCATTTCCTGTGGGAGCGAATCTGTGTCACGGCCAGACAACAGCAGCCTGTGTACGGCTCATTGAATAATGTTTTGTTTTTGGGGGGGGGGGGGGGGTCGGTGGGGCAGGGGAGTGAAGCTGATGATGAATATAATTTCAGTCAGTTCAGGACCCCATTTTCCTTTTCTTCTGTTGAAAAATTATCTATCCTGAGAGATAAACATAAATTCTTCTTGGCCAAAATATGGGAACAGATAACTAAGGACAGAGCCTAATCAATAACATGATACTGTCTTTTGGTAAGATGTATGTATGCATGTATGAAAGGACTTTGATCTGGAATAAGGATTTCTTGCTCTCTTACACCACACATACCCACCCCCACCCCCCCCACCCCCACCACCTTACACTTGGAACATGGAATTAGCTTAACGACACCAGCAATTAATTTCTTACGAGCCTCCAACATGGTAGATTAATTAAATAATAATTGGTGTAATTGCCAACATCAGTAGCGGTAACAACTTACTGTGAAAGGAATCCAATAGGAATTTGGAGGATTAATATGCGATGCTAAGACCTTTTCCAGAACAAACACATCCCCCACAAAGCAAATTCTAAAAAAAAACAACAAAAAAAAAACAAAACCGCAGTATATTTTCATGATGGAGAGCAGCAGAACGAAAGCACCAGGCGAGTCCCCCTTACAGCACAGCTCGGTGTGTCCGTTCAAAGATCTTCTTCTTCTAGCTCTCAGTCCTTTTGCCATTCCTGTGAAGTATTTCTCCTCTATTTGCAGGTGCTGTATGTTTTCCTTTTTCTCTTCTCTTCTGCCCCCTGTTGGTTGCTACAGCGCATTAACGTCTAACTATTCAAGGTGCGAGATCGTCAATACGCAATTAGAATGCTATTAACTGAACGTTCCTGATGTAACGGTCACTACTGCTAACGGAAAGAGACGCAGTTCTAGGACACCGACTGAGAATGTTTGAAAAACCATTCAAAAAAAAAAAACTACTCTTCAGAGGGTTGTGAGAAGATGAGATTATCTGCTTCTCCAACTGCCAAGAGGTACTGTGGCCAAGACCGAGGGGCCACAGCATGGGCCCAGAATAGCAGCTCCACACAACCTCCTTCTTTTCATCTCTTGTCTTCTCAAAATGCTTCTACACTTTCTAAAAAAAAAAAATCTTTACTGTGGCTGTTAAGTGGGTGTTAATTCCGAACTACTGACACGCCTGAGTTCACCAGCTCAATGTGCTGAGGCACTGTGCATATTGAAATGAACAAAACCGGCAGGTTGTTGATAATACTAACAAAAACTAAATACTCAAAACACCAAAGCATTTCCTTACAAAAATGAAATATACTGAATATATATTTAAGTATAATATATTTTCTAGACATGGCAACACTTATCAATGTATTGGCAAATTATTGCCAATTTCAAACTCTCTCTCTCTCTCACTCACACACAAGTATGAGTGTGTGTCCTATACACTTATTGTGTTTATTGTGCCTTGAAATATAAAATGTACTGTACCTCTGTACTGTGGCTTTGCACTCCTTCATTAAAGTCATCCAGCCGTTGTAGCACTGCAGTAGCGATATTGCCTGCGCTGACTGGGGTTGCTTTGAATCATGGGAAATATGCTTGCAGTACCATTCTTACTGCACCAGCCTCCACCCTGGTGAAAGAATTTTTCCGGCAGTAGAACGGCAACACTGCGTTGCGAATGACATCTAACATCAGTTTTGGCGTAATTTTATTACCAGCTGTTTTTATTTTTTAATTATTATTTTTAAAAAATTGATTTGTAATTTTTTGCTTTGTGAAAGGGTTTATTTAGAGGATTCACTTAGCGAATAGGTCATGACTGCACAGTTGCCGCGTCTCTGCTGCCATCTACTGGTTACAATATTCAGAGCTCGCTGTGATAATTTTAAAAAATTCTCTGCAGGACAGCCATATCCAGGGAAACACAGTACAGTTACTTTTTTCTCCATGTCATCCACTTTCATATTTCCATTATTATTGGTTGTATTATTAATTAGAACAAGAGTGAACAGTCCTCCCTCCTCCTGGGGGGGGGGGGGGTGTATATGGTTTGAGATTCAGCCTCCCTATGGACATTATTATTATTATGATTATTATTATTATTGTTATTATTATTTTGTGCTTCTGTGCCAGTGTCCTCTCAGTCAAAAGAAGACGGTTCATCACCAGTGGTACCCTGCAATGCATCTGATAGCAACTCCAGACATCCTCCCTTGGGGTTGTGGGTAACTGATTAAATTGGCCACACACCCCGCTTGCTTACACAAATGATCTCTCTCTCTCTCCCTCTTTCTCTCCCTCTTTCTCACTCTCTCTCTCTCCCCCGTTTCTCTCCCTCACTCTCTCTCTCTCCCTCCCTCCCTCCCTCTCTCTCTCTCTCCGTTTCTCTCCCTCTTTTTCACTCTCTCGCCCTCTCTCTCTCCCTCCCCCTCCCTCTCTCTCTGCCTCTCTCTCTCGCCCTCTCCCTCCCTCCCTTTCTCACTCTCTCTCTCTCCGCATTTGTTTCGTCCTTGCTACATTCGGCTAGCTCACAAAACGTTGTAACCGGAGAGTAAATGAGTGATGTATTGCGTGAGGAGATGAAGTTCAGTCTTTTGGCTGAGAAGCAAGGGGCTCCCTCAAGGCCACCGTTCATCCTGTTAAGATCCCGCGAAGGGATCTTTAAAAAAAAAAAAAAATTAAAAAGAGAAAACGTTCCGCGAGCGTTTTGGACGAAACTCAAGCGGTTTCTCCGTTCCTGACATTTGCGCTTACACCGCATGCTAAAGCGCATCACAGGGTCTTTGTTGTGTCAAAACTGCTCCCAAATGCGGTCGCCAAAGGCACAGAAGAGCCTGGTGCTGTTTCCATGCAGCTCGCAGTACAGCGGCACGACATTTTAATCATTAAAAAAAATAAATAAATCACACACCCCTGTATCAGGACACATGAAATCTCACGCCTCAGTTTTTTTCTATTAATTACTCTCAAAGAAATTGAATTGCATAATTCTGATGATTAGATATTAGGTTAATTCACAGCACTCCATAACCAACCACTTTGATACATTTAATGTTTTTTTTTTGTTCACAGATTCTTAGGGAGGGCTTAATTTACTGGCTGGCAGTTTGCAGTTAAAAAAAGCACAGATTTAATTTGGGTGGCAATATGTATCTTTTCCCCTTAGCCAAGGAGTTTTATCGAGCCTGACTGTGGCACATTAAGGCTAGGGACACAGTAAGGGTTTTTATTTTCCTTTAAAAATATTTTTCTGAGTTATTATCGCCCAATTAAAACAAATCCTTTCTCCAGTGCACACTGACCACATGTGGGTGGAGTTTTGCCATTCATCACCCACCTGTGAAGAGACCACTCTGTTGGTCGGGCAGTAGTTTTGTATAATGGGTAAGGAGCTGGTCTTGTAACAGCAACATACTTAACCTGCACTGCTTCAGTATATACAAAGCTGTATAAATGGATGCAATGTAAACTGCTGCGTAAAAAGCTGTGTAAGTCGTTCTGGATAAGAGCATCTGCTAAATGCCTGTAATGTAATGTACTGGTTGATGAGACTGAAATGACATTACATTACATACCTGAGCAGTAAATGTGTCCCCTACACATTTCTCCTCTACACTTCCCTGCCAATATCAGACCAGTAAGAGTGAAGATTGGAGGTGCCCTTGCTCCCTCACCCCCCGAGGGTTCCACAGGAGAGTAGGGGGTGCCAGGGATACATTTTGGAACCCTTTTCCAAGAATCCCCTCAACCTTGCGTTACTGAAAACTCGCCACAAGAGGGCGGCGTTTAACTGTAGCACTACCTCTGCCCAATCGGTGGGGGAGGTGGTTCCACCGTTCAGTTGCGGAGACCAAAGCGAGGGAAAACTGGGACAAGGGCGTGACTTCGCCAAGCTCCTATGTCAGAATGGAGCAGAGGCATGGGATTGAGTTTCACTAACCCCCCGCCCCAACCCCCAACGCCCCCCATATCTCCCCCAACCCCACTAAGCCTCCTTATCGAGGGGTTGTGTCTGGCGGGGGATCATCTGGCGAACATCCCGATCTCCCGCTCCTTCATCCCACTTATCCGGATCGGCATCTGTCCTGGCGCGGGGAGGTTGGGGGCGGGGGGCAGGATGGCGGGGGGAAGGGGGGATCGGACAAAGTGCACGGGAACAGCTAGCGCTGCTTGTTGCCGTGACGCCTCGTGTTGCCGTGAGAGACGGACTGGTCCATAAAACCTGGTCTTTACTCCAGTGCTCCGCGGCCTCGTCTGGCTGTGTGCGCTGGATGGGCCCCGTTAATAAACGCACAGCGCAGTATAAACACGCTTCCCCGGCTCAGTCTGGCCCTCTCTCTGCGTCCTCCCTGGGACCTGGCCGTCCGCTCGTAACTCAGGAGGCAGAAGCTCTGGCTAAACAGAGCCAGCGAAATTATTCACACCAGCGAACTGGAATAATATGAATTTCAGAACGCAGGCCTACTTTTTTTTATTATTTTAAAAAGCACACGTTTCTCTATACTTACAGTCAGTGATCACTTTTTTTTTTTTTTTGGTACAACAGCTCATTAAATATCAAATTGCCTATTTCTCCTCCGAACAGCAAACTGTGTGGTTGCAACTCAATATTAAATCACAAACACAAACATGATGAAGAGATTTAGTTGTTGCTTGACTAAACACAAGAAAGGGCAAGACGTATAATCTAAATGGCTCGAACCACGGTGTGGTTCTTGTTGGGGCCAGACGTGGTGGCTACAGAATCTCAGAAATGGCCACAGTCTACCCCTTTTTTTCAGATGGACACTTCCAACAAGATAATCCACCATGTCACACAGCACGCATCATCTCAAGCTGGTTCCACAAACATGACAGTGACATCCGTTTACACACACACACACACACACTCCCTTTATCAAGATGAAGCCACTTCGGTTCTGTCTCTCTGCTGGAAATGACATCATTTCCCCCCCCTCAAGCCACAATATTTTTATTGAATTTTGGTGACAAAGTGGGGGTGTGCGCTTGGTGCATTCAAAATCTGCACTCTGTTGAGTTCTGATTCTGTCCCTCCTGTGGAAAGTGGCTGTTCTTTGTTGAGGGAACACACACACACACGCACACACACACACATATGCACCCTCACACACACACCCTCACCACACACACACACAACACACACACACACACACAGCGCACCCCACACACACACCACACACACAACACACCACACAGGCACACACACACACACACACACACACACACACACACACACACACACACACACACACAGGCCGTCACACACACACACACACACGCTGCTCCCTTCTCCCTGCCTGCACTGCTCTGTGCTAATTCCTGTCGGACACCTTTGCTGAGTGTAGGCCCCTGAAGCCAGGAACAGACCCATGAGCGGGGGGGAGATTAGTCACCCCCCCTGTAAAGGTCAGCTGGTGTTGAGGGAGTCTTCTGGGGTGGGGGGGGGCGACTGGGGGGGCACAAGAGGGGGGGGCAGACAACGATCAGGGATGAATACTGCAGGCATCCTAATTTACACTCTTTTTTTTCTGGTTCAGACAAAAAAGCTTGACATCACTGCTGAGTAACAATGGAGGAAGACACAGCAGAGAGGGCACTGAGGAGGCACTGCGGCATTGTGGGTAAAAGGGTACACCAGGTCTGGCGCGGCGCGGCGCTGTGAGCGCTACATCCGCGCGCGGGTCACTCCAAAGCGCTCCACCGGGTATCCAGAGCGCCGCTTCCAGGATGAGTCACCGGCATCGCGGCCCCGTTCCAGTGAGCGGATGGGCCCCCCGTGGTCCGGTATCAAATTCGGACCTGTGCCCGTGACTGTGGCCAGCGGCCCCTCTGGGGGGCGCGTAACGGGGTGTAGCCCTGCCCAGATACGGAAGGCCTCAGGCCTCCAGGATACTACCCTGCTTCTTCTCCCACTACCACCCCCCCCCGACCCCCCCCACTCCCGTCTGCCCTCCTCCAGCCTGTATCTGAGCATGCTCAGTCTGCGGCCCGCGGTGCGGCTGGCAGAAGATGCTGGAAGATTCTGGAATGTTTATTGGCCACCAAAAATGGGGAGACAGAAGAGAGGAAAACACTTTTTTTTTTTTTTTTAAAGGATGGCCTTTCCCTGTATGGGAGCGTGCAAGCTGTAAATACGGGGTACAGGGTGAAGGGAACCCGTCTTCTGATGACGCAACATTGGTCTGAGCGAGGAAAGCGAGCGACCTGACCGCCAGACCATAATAATCACACAGAGAAGCACTTTAACGCCCACGGCTGACTGCGACTAGCACAGAGTGCTGACCATCCAGAGAGAGAGAGGGGGAGAGAGAAAGAGAGAGAGAGAGGAGAGAGAGAAAGAGACAAAGTGAGAGATAAAGACAGAGACTGAGAGAGAGGGGGAGAGGGGGAGAGAGAGAGAGAGAGAGAGAGAGAGAGAGGGGAGAGAAAGAGAGAGAGCAAGAGAGACAAAGTGAGAGATAAAGACAGAGACTGAGAGAGAGGGTGAGAGAGAGAATGAGAGAGACTGAGAGAGAGAGAGAGAGAGAGAGAGACACAGACAGAGAGAAACTGAGAGAGAGGGAGAGAGAGACAGAGACAGAGTGAGAGACAGAGAGAGAGGGGGAGAAAGAGAGAGGCTGAAAAGGTGGTCATTTGAGCGAGCGGTGAGCATGCCCTTATCTCTCCAGAGTTGCCCACCAGGTACTCTAACAATGTGTTGAGTGCAGACGGAGCTGCAGCCTCCAGTGCTGCTAATGAGCACAAACTGCTCTCATTGTGTCCTCTGATAAGAGTGCTGCTGTTAGGAGGCCTGACCAAGGGTGAAGTTTTACACCCACACACACACACGCACACACACACACACACACACGACACACACACACACACACACACACACACACACACAACACACGCACACACACGCACACACACGCACACACACACGCACACACACACACTACATAATACAGTTTGGTCAAAGATGTCCAAACAATTTTTTTCTTCTTGGGTAGTGTCCAATATTCTTCATTCCCAGAGCCAAAAAAAGACTTGCAGAGTTAGGCGGAGTGATCCTCTAGAACTTGTGTTTGACACCCTTGTCCTACATTAATATTATACAAGGTTCCTGGGGCACAGAAGAGCCTGGACTTGCCAAGGATGAAGGAAACATGAACGCAACACTACCTCTGCATCCCATCTCCCTGTACTCTGCTCTCTCATACCTGGTGTTAGAGTTTTATATATAAGCCATCTGTTTATTTATAAGCATTTTAAGGCATCTGCTAAACCAGTGGTCTCCAACCCTGGTCCTGGAGAGCTACAGGGTCTACTGGTTTTTTAGTTTTCACCTTAAAAATCTGCACCCAGTTGAGACCCAAGACACCAGGTGAGTTGAGTTAACTGTGTAATCAACTGCTCTAATTGACTCATGAAGTGCAGAGTCACTATGAGGACCAGCAGACCCCGTAGCTCTCCAGGACCAGGGCTGGAGGCCGCTGTGCTAAACAGACCCTGCAATGTAATGGGGCAGTGGCGTCGTACAGCGGTTAGGGAACTGGGCCTGTAACTCGAAGGTTGCGGGTTTGATTCCGGGTACTGCAGCTAAACCCGCACATAGCTCAGAGTAAGACCGATGTCTGGCATCGAGGTTGCCAGTTCAACCCGCCCTGGAATGTCAAGTGTCCTTGAGCAAGACACCTAACCCCCAACTGCTCTGGCGAATGAGAGGCATCAATTGTAAAGCGCTTTGGATAAAAGCGCTATATAAATGCAGTCCATTTACCATTTACCATCCATTTAAACCCCTGTACACAGGTACTCAGCCTGAGCTGCTTCAAGTCAAGATCCAGCCGTGTGATTGGACCGTACGTGAAAATGTAGCCTGCGTACGTCGCTCCAGTTAAGCGCCTGCCTTACATGCCAAAATGTAATTTATGGGCGGCATTAGAGCACGACAGTCTACATTGATCTTTGTAACGGTTACGGTCGGACGCAAATACATTTTTAAGCTGCAAACGGCTGTCGTCTCTTTCACGACGCTTACCTCAGGTGCCTGGAAGGACAAATGTTCCTCCTCCTCCCGTCATGTGACACGCCCGTCCTCCGCCAGTCCATCACAGTGAGTTGTCACGGCAACACCTTTGACCGTTCGCTACTTTAATTTCCTGCGGCTGTTAATATGAAATGCGATCGATGGCCGTATCCCGGCAATCAAGCGGTCGCAGCATGGAATATTCACGACGCAACGGCAGTGCAAATATGCACGTTATGGATGGAATGTAAAAAAAAAAAGTGTCCGTGGGGTGAACTGAGGTGGGAGGTGGGAAGATCGTTTCAGCACCACACCTCTCACGCCCCCCACCCCCCCGGACCCACGACCCTCTCCAGCCCCCCAGGCCTGGCCCCCCACTGAGATGAGGTTGGCATGGTTACGTTCAGTCCTTTAATACGCCAGGGGCTGCACAGGACGGAATCACGGGATGAACGTTCTTTTTTTTTTTATCTCTCCTGTGATGTAATCAGAAGCTGGATGTTAATGGTGGGGGAATTCTACCCACGCACAGTACAAAGGAAACCACACACACACACACACACACACACACACAGACACAGACCGCACAACAGACACAGACACAGACACAGACACAGACACAGACACAGACACACACACACACACAGACACAGACACAGACACAGACACACACACACACACACACACAGACAGGCACGCACACAGGCGCACACACACACACACACACACACAGCAGGATTATCCTTAGACAATAAGCCCATGGCACGATTCCCAACAGTACACTGGCTGCTGATTTCACTGAGAGACAGAGAGCAGAAGGCAGTCCTGCTCATTTCTGATTTACAGTAGAGGGGAAGGGCTTACACGTCACCCATTTATTCAGCTGCATATTTATGGAAGCAATCCAGGTAAGTACCTTGCTTGGTGGTACAATAGCAGTGAACTGCTTCTGGATATGAACCCACAGCCTTTTGGTAACAGATATAAAAAATAAAAAAATAAAAACATCTGATTTCTGAGTTCACCAAATGCAAGACCAAAGCAAGTGATGGTGGTGGGGGTGGCACAGCGGGCACAGGGGGACTGGGCAAGGGCAGGACGTGGGCACCACAGGCCGTTAGCCAGTAACGAGCCAATGTCTGAAACTCTGTGTGTGTGCGTGCGTGTGTGTGTGTGTGTGTAAGTGTGTGTGTGTGTGTGTGTGTGTGCGTGAGTCTGTGTGTAAGTGTGCGCCCCTGCCGCCTGAGAGACGATCCCGCTGAAGGTGAAACAGGCTTTTCCGCAGGACTGCGGGACACGCGTTTCACACCCCCGACTGCCTTCCTGCGCACAGCAGACCCCACGCTGGGAACACTCCAGCTCCTCCCTCCAATTAAAACGGCCGATTTGCCCTCAGTCAGGCCTGGCCTGGCTTCCTCTGCGTTGCCAGGTTAAGTCTTTATTTTATTTTCTTTGTTTAACCTTTATTTAACCAGGTTAAAGTGACTGAGAACAAATTGTCATTTACAATCGCAGAAGGACATGCGCAGTAGCCATCAGATAGGCAGTAATCAGTTGTTGATCATATCAGGCTTTTCATGGATTATTGGGACAGGAGGTCGAAACGCACGTGGGTAATTTCACACCCCGGACCCTAATCTGACGCTGCGGCCTCAGCAGACAACCCAACCCCCAGGCCTCCAGAATCTACCTAGAAGGTGAATACATTTATTTATTTTGGCACGTTTCCACATTTATAGTCAAAACGACTTTCCAAACGCCAGAAATTGCACCTATGACCCGACCACGACTTCCACAACCAACTCGAACGAGGACCTCAAGATAAAATATGTATTTTCCAGCAGAACAGAGTTTATGGTTAGGGTTTTACTTTTATAATTATTTTCTTTCTTGGCGGCAGAGCGCACGCGCGCTGGGAAGGGGTCACAGACGACCACGGCGGCCTTTAATCCCGCGATCGGACACGCCCTCCCGACGCCCCCGTCACGCCCCGGAGAGGTCATGTGACCAGATACACGCTGCATCGGCCTCCAATTACTGCACCAATAAAACACGCTGTCTATTTGTGCCCCCCCATCCACCCTCCCCCCCACCCCCCAGCCCCCCTGTAAATTGGACAGATGTAAAATGAGACACGTGTACTAGCTTCTATCTTAGTAAGCGCTACACAATCTCTATAAATTGGATAGATTTGAAATGAGATGGCACACACACACACACACACACACACCAGCCGGAGTCATCGCAAAGGCTGCAGAATCTTTATAAATTGGATAGATTCGGAGTGCGATAACACACATGCATGCCATCTGCTACCTTAGTAAACACCACTAAATCTATTACAGCAGGACAGATCCAGAGATTTCAAATACACACACACACACACAGACACAGACACAGACACAGACACGCACACAGACACGCACACACACACAAACCCGTATACAAATGACTTCCTTGTGATTCATGACTAAAATGCATTAAATATGATATCAGTAACCTCCGATAGACTGTGTTGAATTAGCATGTGATGAAGTCACAGGAACAGTACTGAAGTTCTGCCGATCCATCAGTGGAGCGGTCTGCTCCAGACACAGCAGCCAATGGCTCGTTATGGATGGATGACTGCTAAGTTCCTGTAGCCCAGATGGCTGCTAAGTTCCTGTAGCCCGGATGACTGCTAAGTTCCTGTAGCCCGGATGACTGCTAAGTTCCTGTAGCCCGGATGGCTGCTGAGTTCCTGTAGCCCGGATGGCTGCTGAGTTCCTGTAGCCCAGATGGCTGCTGAGTTCCTGTAGCCCAGATGGCTGCTGAGTTCCTGTAGCCCAGATGGCTGCTGAGTTGTCAATGCTGTAGGCCCAGAGAGCTGGGGCTGCTAAGTTCCTGTAGCCCGATGCTGCTGAGTCCTGGCCCATGCTAATTCCTGTAGCCCAGACCTAGTCTGTAGCGGAAAGGCCCACGGCTCCGGAGAGCTTATTTGTGTTAGTTCTACTCCGGTAGAGGGAGAAAACAAATCCCTGTTCCCGGTCCGGCGAGCGCAGCGAAAGCACGAATGAATCAGCGCCGCTGTGAAAACATGAAGGCCGGGCCCCGACCGAGGGCCCGTTCAATCTACCCACAACGGTGCTCTGCCCTTGACTTTGAGTGACAGGTTCATTCAGGTGTGTGTATTTATGTGTGTATACACACTACACAACAACTCACACAACACACATAACCCACGCACGTACCACACCAACACACACACCACCCAACAGAGCATATCACACGCTATTCAAACATTCTGCCCATAAGGCCCAAACTATGATTAGGTCGTCAAAGAATCTTTGTCATTATTTTTTTCAGAAAGGCCTGGCGCAGATCTGCCTGAAGCAGAAGGAGACAGAAAGGATCTGCACAGCTTAAGTAACATTAACAGAGTCAATTATTTTGGGTCCCCCCCATACCATCCCAGCCCCCCCCCCCCCTTCCCCGGCCCGATAAAACCTGATTAATCCATTCAGGAATTTCAGGGACCAACAAACACTCGATTCTGTGCACGAATTGACAACATTGTTTTTCATGGAAATATGTCAATAAAATTGATGTCTACGAAGAATGGCAGTTTGACTGAAAGCACAAGAGGCTTTCTCTGCCTTCGGGTCTTTACAGTAACACATCGTACCTCTTCTAAAGGGAAATTCCAGCCATAGAGTGTGAAAGACACCCTTTAATTTTTTTGGTTCCGTCCTCAATACTAGAACACGTAACGGGACAGATTCTCATGTTTCATTTGTACCAGCGGCCAAGTGCTCAGAAAAAAAAAGAAAAAAAAGCACTCAGCGTTTCATCTTTTAGCAACAAACCCAGAAGAGTGAGCAGGGCGGGCAGCGCTCCAGGACCCGGGCGGCCTACTGCTGCTTTTATCCAATCAAAACATGCGAACAGGACATCCAAACAGGACCGGAGATTTGATCCCATCGCGTTTCAGGAGTGGGTAATTGGATCAGACCCCGCCGGGGCACGACTCTTCACAGGTGCGATGTCTTAACGCACCTCCTCCGCGGGACTTCAGCAGCGCTGCGCGGACTCTGCTTTCCCAGGTCGATGTTTTATGACTTCAAGGCGCTTCTTTACTTCAAAGGAAGCTTTTGGTTCCTTTACCTGGTGCTGCACAAGGACGGTCTGGTGGCTAATGCATTTCAAGCTTAAACACACGCAGAAGAACAAAAAAAACCACTGGTCAGTTTTTCAGAGCTTTGACAGCATGATAAGATTGACGTCACTCAAACACCTTGTGTTTGAGTAAATAATAAACACACCTCACTCAATGCTAAGGACAAAGGACAGACTGAAAGCTGGCCCTGCCAGTGTACTTTAAAATCTGTGAACGTGAGGTGCTTCTTTAAGGCCTTTAATACAACAATCGCAACACCACATACCTGTACTTCTCATTATTCTCCCAGCACGGACAAGCGGTGTGCAGAATCAGAGATGTGGGGGGTGAGGACGGGGGGGCGGGGGTGGTGGTGGGGGGGCTCCGACTGCTCGCTGCTTGCCTGACACCTTCACAGAAACTGGGGCAAAAACCACAGCAACTCCACACCGTGCGATTAAAAGGTCTTGACGAACCGTTTCATCAATAATAAGCCTCCCCCTTGCATCAGCTGCTGGACATGGACCGCATGACCCCCCCCTCACCCCCCCGCCCCGAACGCTTCCCCTCTCTGATTCTCCTCAGCGGGACGCGAGAATGGGGGGATGACAGCCCTGCTCAGCCGAGCGGCAGGCTCACGGTAACAGGCGGCCATTATGGCTCAGAACGCCCGCGGGGTGATTGACAGCTCATGGATCTGCAGTCGGCTCCACTGCTGCACAAAACGCTGCACCACCTCGCCAAAAAGGGCATAAAATCTTTTTTGTTTCCCCATCTACAATCCCTAGTTTTGGTTTGTATTTTTAAATTTTTTGGATAACTTTTTTTTTGTTTTTTAATTCTCCATTTTGGGCAGGCCTGGGTTCACGTGGCTCAGTTTCCTACATTCCAGCGGTCTCAGACACATCCGAGTCTTACAGCCAAAATAAATAAAAACCGGGGAGACCCTAAGAATGTGAAACAGGAACGCAGGATTTAAAATGTGGTCTGGGCACACCCGGAGGAAGACACGGCAGCTCAGAAATGGTCGCGATTCTCGATTTCATCGCGAAGAAAACAGCCGTTTCCGTTTGAAATTCCACGCTGACCAGCAGGCCAACCGCCCTCCTGCCCGCCCCCGCCGTGTCAAACAGATGTTGGAGCGCGGACTGCTTCCGCCAAATGGATCAGCGAACCGCGAAGCGAGATAACGAAACAGGGCGCACACGTTCGTTTAGTATTCACACGCTAGTGCTCAACTTCTGAAAGGGTGCGCGTGCGGGAGGGGGGCTGGGCGGAGGGGGGGGGGGGGGGGGCGGGGGGTTGGCAGATGCATACGAGTGCACCCCGTGCCAAAATTCCTTCGCCCCTGCGGCCTGGCGTCCCGGGGCCCGACCAGCCCCTACCACCTCAGGAAGGGGGCGGTCCCGCGTGCGGAGCTGCAGGCGTGTCCTCGCTCAGGTACAGTCAGGCTCGTCTGACTCCCACGACGGCGCCCATGACAGCTGGCAGGCATCCGCTTTCAAACGCTCCGCATGACGAACGCGTACCGAATCCGAGGAATTACCCAGTCCCAAAATAACGTGCGGTGAGCCATGGGTGCCCATATGCCATCGGATATATACTAGCATTAGGATATCAGCACATGAGCTGCGATCCCATTTTAGATCGCTGAGCCAGCTCCTGAGGTGAATGTTGATGCTCAACCTGGTCTAAATAATGCTGTTGGCCTCTCGAAGGAACCCATGAGAAATACGGGTCAGAAACAAAACCTATCCTAACATTGTGATCCTAACATTATTACCCTGCACCCCCTATGCGTGTGTGTGTGTGCGTGTGTGTGTGTGCGTGTGAACAGAGCTGGCATGCGGAGGTCAGAGTGAAGCTCGGGGGGGGGTTGATTCCGCCTGGCTGAGAAGCTTGAGGAACGTCACTCAAATGTGACAGGGACCCGCTGACGAGCACAATCAGCAGAGCTCACACCACAGACCCCCCCCCCGGAAAATCCCTGTCAGAATCCTCCAAAACTCTGCATGCGGCCACACAGTCTGGAGGTTGGGGGGGGGGGGGTTTAAATACATGTCAAGGCTACACTCTTTTTAAATCTGCTAGCACCGCCAGTAAAATCGATACTGTAGCTATGGCCAAATGGCAGAGATAAACAGATGTGAACAGACCGTATGATTTTTCCAGACAGTTAAACGTGGGCAGGATGGGGGAGGGGCCAGTCAGAGCAATCCCATAGGCCAGACCCTGCGTCTGTCAGATCATGTCCATCAGCCCACCTGCCCTGAGAAAGCCTTCCCCACCTGATCCCTCGCTCTCTTTCTCTCTTCCTCACTACTGTATCTTTCTCCCCATCTCCCTCTCTCCACCCTTTACCTCATTTTATCGTATTCCCTCATACTCTCTCTCTCGCTCTTTCTCTCCTATCTCTCTCTCTCTCTCTTTCTCTCCTATCTCTCCCTCTCTCTCTGACTCTCTCTGTCTCTCTCTCCCTCCCTCCCTCCCTCTCCCTCTCCCTCCACAGGGCACTGAGGTTAATGAAGAGTGGCATGACGTGACATCACACAGAGTCCTGGTCCGTGTACAGGCGACGGGAGCCCCCGATGGAAGCCCTTAAACACCCCCCTCCCCCCCCCCCATCCCCCACCCCCCATCCCCCCATCCCCCCCAGCTCCCCAGAGGGTGAGTGACATGCCTCTCTGATCGTCTACCCGGGAGGGGGCGTGATGCCTGCTGTGTCCCGCTTGCAAACACACAGGGGCGCGGCTGTGTCCCCCCCCCAATCCCCCCCGCCACGGGCCTGCATGAGAAGTCACTGCTAATCAGCGAAGAATGCCTTCTCTACGCAGCGCACGCACGCACACACACGCTATACTTAACTCACAGTACTCCCTCTGCGCCTCTTTCCACAAGCACAAACACTCTACACACACAAGAGCATTCACTCACAAAACCAACATCACATTCGTTTTGCGTACTTAATTCATTTGGCTTATTTCAGCGATCGTTTGTTTAATGATCATATTAATAATTTATAATAAAATGGGATACAGGAGGTCAGAGAGAGGACAGGGGTACATCGATGTTCTTACATTGCAAATTAGGGATGATTTCTTTTACCCACACAGAATTAATTAGAGGAGCCCCTCGCGTGCCAATGCACACACACACACACACACACGGCTGCACAGGAACTTAAAACACAGCGATGAAGGAAACAGAGCTCAAACTGACCCACGATCACGAAACAGACGTAAAAAAGACGCTCTGGAACAGATCAGGCCTGTGGTTTCTCATTCCCAGTGGGGACGCGCGGAGTCAAGTGGCGGTAAAGTTTACAGCCCGAAGTGGCAGTTTGATTTTGAACTCAAACTGTTTTGTCAGAAGCGATGAAATCTGACACTCGCTCTGTCAGATAAACACAAGGGGGGGGGGGGGGGTGTATTGCCGGCAGAATCAGCGCGTCCGCGTCTCAGCTCCCCGCGAAACCATCGATCGCCAATCTCGGTCGGGACGCGTGCGGCATGCCGATCTATTCACGCGCTGCAGTCGCGCTTTCCAGTCAAGCGGACACGAGGTTGGCTAACTACAGCCTTGTAGCCTTATACCCTCAAAACCCTGAAGCTAAATGAGGCTGGGATTGGCTGGTTATCCAGGCTGACCTCTGTGAATATAATGGAACTGCGCGGGCTCTCAAGCGCACTGTAGTCTGTCATATTTCCACGACAACACATCCCAACACTTTAAACCTA
This sequence comes from Anguilla rostrata, assembly GCF_018555375.3. Lineage (NCBI taxonomy): Eukaryota > Metazoa > Chordata > Actinopteri > Anguilliformes > Anguillidae > Anguilla > Anguilla rostrata. Next base: position 64,108,064 of record NC_057936.1, read on the forward strand.
ATATCTACTAGGAGGAGGGGTGCATGCGGTTTCCTCCCACAGTTCAAAAATATGCAGGTAGGCCGATTGGAAACTCCAAATCTCTATATATATATCCATAGGTATGAGTGTGTGTGTGTGAATGGTGTGTGTGCCGTGCGATAGATTGGTGGCCTGTCCAGGGTGTATTTCTACCTCTTGCCCAATGCATGCTGGGAAAGGCTCCAGCAACCCCCAACACCCTTACCAGGAATAAATGAGCATAGATAATGGATGGAAAGATGGACCTGCTCTGAAAAAAACAGATGTCACTTTGAAAGAGCTCCTGTTACCCTTGAGGTTGTAGGACAGCGTGGAGCCGTCCTTTGAATTACAATCTGAAGACGGAGCCGCATAAAAACAGTCATATATTAAATATGATGAAACGGTCCGACTCTCCAGCTGCGGCTTTGATTGAACAGGCCAACTTCAGTTTGCCACGTCCTGTTAGTCTTAACAAGTATCGAGAGGCCCGAGCAAGGTGCTCCTCGAATTAACAGGAGCCTGTTAAATTGAAGTCGGCCTGATTCTCTGAGATAGTACACCCCCCACGCCCTCCCCACCCCCCCTGCTGCTGAAAAAGCCATTCGGTAACAGGCAGTAGACGCTCCTCTGCCGGGGGGCCCAGCAGAATCATTAGTCTTGTTCAGGGACGGGACGCGGGGATCCGTCCGTGCTTTCGATGAAAGGTTCTGGCTCACACTGCGTTCGTTAAAAAAATTAAAAATAAAATAAAATAAAAAAAATCCTCAGCAGTTACAGACGATACCAAAAGGGCGGCGGCCCCCGTTCGTTCCGGAACATTCTCTGTTCCTGCTCCTCGGTCTCCACGCGGAACCACTTCCTGTCTCTCTCTCTCAGCGCAGACCCCCGGAACGCGTATAATTTTTTCGCCGTCTGAACTCTGCTCGCCGCGGAGCCGAAGGTTTATCGCCGTTGTTTTTTTTTCCAGGTCGGTCTCGCCGTTCGTCTTGCCTGTCAGAGCTCGTCATGCCCCCCCGACGCCTCTTGTGCTCCGTGTGCTTTACAGCTTAACACTTAAATGGTGTGGGGGGTCGGGGGGGGGGGGGGGGACAAAGCCAACAACGCCAAAAACCAGTAGAGCGTGTGTTTGTCCTCTGCAATGCAGTGTTTCCCTCGTTCATTTAGCATTCTGTTCAAACGGCCAGCCGGGTTTGGGCAAACGTGCCCCCCCCCCCCGTCTCTGGGACATTACCCAGAGTGCACCGGACTGCGGGGGGCCACATGTAGCCAACTCGGCTCCCCTTGCTTCAGAACACTCACACACACGTTCGGGGAGAGGCCGAGGAGAGGCCGACACCGCGGCCCCAATCGGACCCGAACGCCCACGGGCCAGCAGCACAGAGCGGCTCTCGTCCTGAGCTCGGTGTGGGCTGGGAAATTAGTCAGGAGCACACAGCAGCTGTGCGGTTGGGGGGGGGAGGGGGGGGGGAGGGGAGGGGGGGGGGGGGGGGGGGGGGGTATTAAGTTTAAAGGACGCTGAAAGGACGCCCAGGCTGAGAGGCACCTCAGAGAGTGTGGGAATAAAAGCTTACTCAGGCCCCCTGCTTCGCCAACACAAACACTTCAGTATGGACAAACACACACACACACACACTCACACATACACACACACTCACACATACACACACACTCACACTCACACACACACTCACATACACACACACACTCACACACTCACACACACACACTCTCTACCACACACACACACACACACACTCACACACACACACACTCACACACACACCACTCACACTCCACATACATCACAAACACACACACACCACACACACACACCACACACACACCACACAACACACACAACACCACACACACTCACACCAACACACACACACACACACAACAACATACACTCACACACCACTCACACCACACTCACACACACACACACACACACACACCACTCTCACAACACACACTACACACATACTCACCCACACACACACTCATCACTCTCTCTCTTTCTATAAATATAGTTCTTATTAGCTACTGTGTGTGTGCTGAGTGCGTCGGTAGTATGTGTGTGTTTGTGATGTTGTGTTCGTGTGTGTGTGAGTGCATGAGTATGAGTATGTATGTGTGTGTGTGTGTGTGTGTGTGTGTGAGTGCATGAGTATGAGTATGTATGTGTGTGTGTGTCTGTGTGAGCGTGTGCGTATGACAACAGCAATATGGTGGAAGATGCATTTCCCTGAACTTTGACCCCGTGGGCCGTCGCTGCACACTCGGAGGCTGTTCTTCAAACGGCAGGAAGTATCTGCTGATGTCATTTCCATAATCGACACGCTAATATTCCTAAAAGGCTGGGAAATGGCACGTCGGGGGGAAAAAACATACAGTATATTAAGCTCTGCTGGACTCTGCTGAATCATCAGAATTTCGGCATGCTTCCCACACATTGTGTCGCTTGCGTGACAGGCAATGCCACTACTGAGCCACTGTTGAGCTATAAAAGAAAGAAAAAAAAGAGGAAAAAAGCCAAAAATACTTAAAATAAATAAATAAAAAATTCAATAATTCATTCAAACGTCCACGGCAGTGTAGCTGTCACACCGGCCATTATTCACCCCCGCTATTCTCCTAAAATAATCTCGAGTACCCTACACATTGACATTTAATCATGAGCGGAATCTATTTGGCCGACTACGTCGCCAAATTTATTCCCTGCGCATCACACCGGCACTCGAGTGGCGTTTACTCACCGTTTCCCCCATCGCCACGGAGACGGATCGAACAAAGGCTGCGTCATGGCGACCGACAGTACCTGCTGAATATTATTATCTCTCACGCAAGCACTGTTCACTGCTCTGTTCTTTTACTGCTTTTCGAGAAAGGGAACCGCCCCTTTTGCCGATTTCACTGGTACGGTGAATTTAGTGTAAAGTGAGTGCGATATTTATCCATCCACCCGGCATCTATACCAGCTTATCCTGAGCAGGGTCACGGGGGGAGCTGGAGCCTATCCCAGCATGCATTGGGCGAGAGGCAGGAATACACCCTGGACAGGCCACCAATCTATCGCAGGGCAGTACAATATTTATTACCATGTTTTGTCCTCGTGGAATATCTTAAGGATTCTCAGTTTCAGGGAAGCACTTTTTGGGGGGGGGGGGGGGTTGCTGGGTACCTAGCCAACAGCAGAGTCTTAATTTAGTTTCCAGACCTTGGGATGCTGCAGCTTTATTGGTGAACAGAACCCGGACTCTCAGCTTCAGGGTCACAGCACAGGACAGTACGATATGGAACAATCCATATGACATGCGGGAAAAAAAAAATTTTTTTTTTTTTTTTACAAAACTTACTGAGTTAAATAATAGATAAAACGATGAGCAGAATTAGGCTGAATGGCCTGCTCTCAATATAAAGAGTCTTCCTGTGTCCTCTATTCATATCCAAATGCTACAAATTGCTTCAGCACTAAAACCACCATCCAATTTGCAATCAGCCGGTGGGAGGTCTGGAGCGTCTCTGCGCCTCGAACCCCATCTCTGGGAATTCCACTTCAGGAGCGGTGATTAACTTTCACCAGCCCCGCCATCCTCCAGCGGGTATTTATAACTCCGACCACATGTGACCCGCAGTGCACTGCCTCAGACACACACACACGCACACACACGCACACACACACACGCACGCAGCACACCACGCACGCACACACACGCACGCACACACACGCACACACACGCACACACACACGCACACACACGCACTCACGCAAGGTCTGGTGCATTGTCGCATTGACTGTAAACATAGTCAGAGTGTGTCATGACTGCGAGAAAGGCACTGGTGAAATCCTGCGTCTCTGACTGCTCTACAGAAATCGGTTATGTATTTATTCTCCCTCTCTGCCGAACCTCCACCACTGGCTGCCCTTCAGCGATTCTGAGGCTCAGAGGCTCAAAGCTGCTGGGTGCCCTGCAGTGATGGCAGCGGGGGGGGGGGGTTTGGGGGGAGGCGGGGGTTTACACCCTCAGGGGTAAACCAGTGATCACAGGCCCCGTTGGGAAAAAGAAAAAAAAAAAAGGGAATGACAAGGAAAAAAAAAATTGACTTAACTGAGCATTCTAATGCTGATGTCACAATCACTACTGGTAACTGAAAGCAATGGAGTTCTAGAACACTGACTTGAAAAGAACATTCCAAAAAATAATAAATGCTCTTCAGAGGGTTAAGCACAATGCCCCCTTGTAGAGGTCTGAGCCCCTGAAAGGAACACGACCCCCCTGCTCAGCAGGACAGCTGCAGTTTGGGGTCCGTCTCCGGTCTGTCTGCACATGCCACAGCAGCACCACAGTCACATAAACCACCCCGCTGTAAAAGAACCTCTCCCCCCAAATCCCATTTAACATGTCTACAAATAACATGGTCAAAACAATGACCCACTTACAAACGTAACTAATCGTCTGGATGACCGCAAATGAAATATTTGTCCAAGTGATGTCACCGGGGGAGAGTCACGCCCACCCTCAGTGTAGGAGCGATGAGCAGTTAAGCCAAAGTTGCATTTCAAGTGCAGTACAGGCAACTGGCCAACAATCACTTGATCAATGTTATTTTTATCCTTTTAACAGTGCAGGGAGTAAGGTACTAAAGTAACACAGAATTCTGGTGAATTTTTTGTGTTTTTTTAATTTTTTTAATTGGGACCTTCGCCTATAGTGCCCGTTGCTATGGTGAATACCGGGGCAGCTGGTAGGGGGCAGAGTCACAGTTTAACGACCAATGCCCCCACAATGACCAGGCCACATCAGGCACCATGTGACCTGAGATAGCCCAGTCCAGACCCAGGCCAAGGGGAGGGAAAGAGAAACCCTCCCCCCCAAAAAAAACCCTACCACACTCAGGTAGAGGCCGCTCAGGTAGAGCCTAGCCCCAGGCTCAGAGGCGTCCACCAGGGCCAGAGACAGGAACGTGCCCCCAAATGTAATCAACATTACCCAGAATTCATTACCAGCTGCCAGCCCGATGAATTCAATAGACAGGCGGGCGAAATTAAACGGTTGACTTCTCCCCCCCCCCCCGCCAACCCCCAAAACTACTTCTTCTCCATATATCGTTCCATATCATAACTTAGTAGGCTGCTATAGCTGTGCTACTGCAGGCACTCAAACTGCATTAGCCTCTGGTCCAGATAAGCGTTTGGAACGGCCCTTGGGGACGAGGATCCATCCCCCCCCCAGCCGCGGTGAGCCGGTGAGCTCGGGCCGGACGGCGAGGTGCCAGTTACCGCCCCCCCCCCCCCACCCCACCACCACCCCCGTCTCCTCTTCTTTTATCTTCCCCTCAGCAGCCGGCGTTGTCAAAACTCACACCTCATTATAGCGCCCGGTCGATCTCGCGTTTCCAAACAAAGGACTGCGGGCCAGAGGAAACCGGGAGATCCCCTCCGTCCCTGCCCAATGCATGATGGGAAATCGTGGAGATTCCTGCAGACGTGGCGCAGCGTCGGTGTTGCCGAAACTTGTACCTCGAATGCTCGCTTAACCACACAGTCAGCATCACTTCCTGTTTACAATGAAGGGTCATTACAGAGATTACCTCTGTGACTGTGCCAAGCATGATGGGAAATGGAGGAGCTTCTCCTGCAAGTCCGGTGCAACCCCAGCATAAAGTAATACCAACAAAAATAGTCAGCTAACCAGTCAAAAATTTGATTAGTATGGCACTCAAAGTCAGACTGCAGTACTGGACGTCAATATATAGCTTGATGAACTTTGACCTTAGTTAGATTTTAGCAGTGTTGCGCTCTCTCTAGTCAGCCACAAAATGCTGATATTCTTTCCAGGAGTCCGTCCACACGACACAGCGATGCCACGGAGTTCAGTAAAGAGGCAGACGGCACGCACAATCGCTCTTCTGCAAAGCAACAAAAAAAAACGCGCCGTAGAAAAAGACTGATGAGCCCACGTTGATACGAGGCTCCCGGGGAGCCGTTCATTAGTGAACAGATGAAAAGACGAGATTTCCAGCGCTTGCCCTGATGAAGGAGTTGAAACGGCGCTAAAATGACCCCTCTAATAAATGAACCGCTTTCCCCGAGCGTTCCTACGAGCGGGCAGGCACCAATATTTACGCCAGTGACAGTGCGCATTAGACTCTGGAATATATTATGTCACTCCCAATGTCTTACACAAGAAAAAAGCTCCTTCATTCATCTCCATTCTGATTTACGCTATGTCCTGGCACAGTAGGGATTTGTGTCTTCATTTTTTTTTTTTTTTGACAGGACAAAAATAATAATGCTGCCTCATACATCATGAGGTAAAAATGCCAGGATAAGAGCCAACAGCACCTTAAATAATCAAACACACAAGGGCCACTGTTCTTAAAATAATGCCGTTGCGAGCAATCTTTTCTAAAAATGGAATTCTTTCATCGCTTTGAATTGAACTGAGTTGAATTAGAGTTTGCGGCTCGACGTCGCAATAATCAGAGGGAATGCCCGGAGTGAATAAACAGGAGGGCTTTTTTTTTTTTACCGCTGAAGCCGATAATCTGCGCCAATCCACTTTTCGTGCGCATTTGCTTTTGTGTCGCGGGGGTCAGTACAGAGGAGCGTTCCCCTTACACCCTCGCCTAATGCCCCTTCCATAAACAATAGCATGGCATTAATCTGCACAGCTCTGGAAATCCCATCTGATTTCATCCGAGTGCATACATTCCTGACCTTGTTTCCAGCAACAAAAAAAAAACAAAAACAAACAGGAGACAGGAGCAAAATCTGCAAATCCCAGTCATTGATTGATCCCCACTCATATGCACTTTATGCATGCATGAGCCATTAAGCATGGAGAACCCTGTTGGAAAGCAGTACATGTTTTGAGGATGAAAAATATAACAATGCAAGTTATAGTTATGGGGTAATTCAGATATCCTGACCAAGATTAGTCCTAGAACTATTCTAACCATACATTTTGACGATGCTAGATAAGGACTAACTAGGCCTATACATTGGATTCATACTAACCAGAGTCTATTGAGGGCATCTTATCTAAATGTGTGAGAATTCTTACGCTACTCAAAATACAACAAAAACAGCACTGAAACGTGCATTGAAAATTTTCATTTAATATGCTTGATGATTAAATTTAAAATAATCCCCATGTATAACTACATGATTTCTGTGGAAATGTGATTATGCAATGCTACGCACTGTAAATGGTTTCCAAAAGACTGTTGGCTTCGCTGAAGCACACAATGTGGTTCAGTATATTTATAGTTAAATATATTCATTCTTTACCACTCAGTGTATAAACTGCCTTCACTTGCACAGAAATTACGTTATTTTTTATTCGGGTCTGGCTTCAAGAATGTGCATTTCCCCACAAACAAGGCTATAGTAGCCTGCTGTGATATGTGCACGATCATTGTAAGTATGAGCGTTTTTTACATATCATTTTGCCACAAAATATAACATTTTAGGCGTTAGCCCTCATATGGATAATTTAAACACATTTCACCTTTGAATGAACGTTGAAATCAACGCGGTTCCAAAGTCTGCTTTCGCCAGCGAATTACATGGCGCTTGTACGGCGCGGTAAGCATTTCAGTACCACTGAAAGATGAACAGCTCCATTCGCGTGCCAGACTGTCGCGACAGTATTGCCAATGACGGCCAGCCTCGCCGCTTTGAATTGTTGCCTACCGAACTCATACATCCGCCTAACATCCTATAATCCTTGGTTAATGGCTATTGGAACACTAATAACAGGCCACATATCTTCGTTCAATGATAAATTATTACCTTGCCGACGGCGCGACACATTCGATAAAACTGCACGCGATTACACAGTTTAACAATAAAACCTTCACCTACCTCGTTATTTTTTCCAAGTAGCAAGATCGGCCCATGAAGTACTTTTTTATTTTCGTTAATGAATGCAATTACTGTGGTTTTAAATCTGATGCATGACAGCAATTCGGATAAAATATTAACCAGCTAGAGCAAACAAACACGTAGGCTCTGCAATTGACTCAGCCATAAAATTATGCCAAGTCACCATGGCAACAAGAGATGCAATAACTTGCCGTTTCTGGACAACGTTCAAATCGCCTACCTATTTTGCTGTTATAATAGTCATCATTGCTAAACATGAAATGTCATTGACAAGGTTTGCAGATATACTATATAGACTGCAGTGCATCACTTCAGTATTAGACTAGGCGAAATGGGAATATAGATTTAACCTACACAAAGTCTCAAAAGGCTAGCAGGAGCGATAGCCACCCTGATGTAGCCTGCCGCTTTGCTTTCATCTCGCAGGTGTCTCGTCAGTTGGGCATTCTGATTCTGAATAGGCAATATTCTAAGACTTTCGTGAATCATCCTGTTCGAGTGACTGAAATTCAATGTGCTTTGTGTCCTGCTGCGCCGGACATTCGGACATTGGTCAACCATCGTTTCAACCTCTCTATCCCACCCCCCAAAATAGTGAGACATCGATAGCCTATTCCTAACAGTTAACCAGTGCTACCTCGAATCCGTTTAAAACTGCTAAGAGCAAAACAAGTAATCTGACAGCTGAAAATATCAGTATCCATAAAACGAATGATAAAACCATCTGCCAAATGTGTTTTTTTTTTTTAGCTATGCATCGAAATGCGAGCCAGATGCCTTTTTTTTTGACATCCTAAAACACGGCACGACTGGCTTTCACACGGGAGACACAAAAAGACATGAGTCACAGACACCTCCGAATGCCGTACAACCAGACTAGGCGCCGACTATACAACAACCCAACTCCTAATTCCTCACATCAAAAACTAAGCGTCAACCTGCGCTTTCATGCATGGAAAAAAAACCCGCCGGTACCTTTCTCCTCAGCGCGTGAACACAGTACAATGCAGCAGATCCACCATGTTACCAGAGAGCCAATAGCGTGGTCTGCACGTGCGTCCCTACCTGTCTCCAGGTTGAAGGAGAGCCGCGCTTCGGCGAGGTAAGGGGTATCGCTCTTGGACCGGACTCTTCTGATGGGTCGGCGGTCTGTGTCCTCCTCCGAAGAGGCCGCCATGAATGTTCAGAAAACGTCCAGGGGCGACTAGCCGGGAAAGGCAGAGAGCCACCGCCGATGACGGGGAAATGTTCGAGGGGGGTGGGGGGCGAGAGAGAGGGAAACGGCGAGGATGGGAGAGGGAGACGTGGACGCGAAGGCGAAGTCCCAACGACTAGAGCCAAGCAATAAAAAAAGAGGAGTAAAACAAACCCCGCCCCTTTCGGAAGAAAGAAGCGCTTTCTGGTGTGAACCATGAAACACCAAATCAGAAATAACGGCAATTACGATACCGACGTTGCCAAATTGGCTATATTTATGTGGTGAGAACAATTACAATTATCAGTTGTTGTCGTTGTGCGCTAACAACTTAATTATATATTCACATCTTTGTCCTTTCTGACCATGCATAAGTAGGCTACATGAACACAATTGGAACATACACAGCGTCAGTGACACAGTTGGAATGCATCCAAATTGTAAACAGATTACCTACAGCCATTAATTTATGCGAAAACGTGCTGTGAAATGCATCCGCAACATTAGCTTAACCTTTTAAAATGAGCAGTAACCGTAAGAGGAACCAGATTTTGACAGATCTAGGTGTGATGGAACAGGACTCGGCATGGTAGTTTTAAATAAAGTTGATTAACAGACCGGAAATATTTCCACCACAGAACATTTCTGCAGAGATAACACGATGATTGATAATATGAATGGGTTTGGACTGATCAACGTCTGTAACTATTGTAGCAACAATTCAATAATGTTTTTTTTTAATTATCGGCTGTTGATTCTTACATGGCAGAGTAATGCAAAGCTTAAATGTCCCACTTCTGCTGATGTCCCACATTTGCTGACTCCACCCTATTTGCGTTAACGTGCAGTTGAACAGGTGTCCCTAATAAAGTGGCCGGTGAGTGTATACTGGACTGGCGGCCCAATCTCGGCCAGGTTGTTGTGTAGTTCTCGCGGAATTTAAATCAGCTAAAATCTCTCGCTGACATTTTTTTACCATGTCGATTATTTAAAACGAGCCATTTCTCAGTCGCCTTTTTAAAAAATGTGCTTCGAAGAGCCAATTTCCTTTGAACAAAACTGGTGATTTGACTTCGTAATCCCACTGGGAATGGAAAAAGCCTCTGGTCTAATCTTTCCAGCGTCTCTTGTTATTGAATCTCGGTTAAACGCTGTCTTGTTCGTATCCATGTGCATGTGCATGTGCATATACGAGTGTGTGTGCATGTGCGTGTGTGTCTGTGTGCGTGCGTGCAGCCTACAGCATGTAGGCCAGAGCTGTTTTTTTTATTTTTTTCTAGCATTTTAATGGCTTGCGAAAGTTCCCCCGCGACTCAAGACTCTGGGCATGGATCTAACGCGCCGCATCTTGTGAAGAGTAGCGCGGCAGGTGCAGCACGTTCGGGGTTGGAAAAGGGAGATCAAAGCTGCACCGGGGCGCGTGAGTGGATCTACAAATGGCTTTGATCTCTCACCTCTCTCTCTTTCCCGCGTTTCAGGTTTACTGCCATCCCAATAGTACAGCATTTTCTTCCTGGTCCAGGAACCGCATAGAGATTAAAAAGTGTTTCTGTGGATGGGGTCATCCGCTGGTCAAGCTGATAATGGCTACATGTTCGAGGCACAGGTGACTTGGACTTAATTGTGTACTTTAAAACAGTGGTCTCAAACTCGTTGCCATGGAGGGCCGTCTGTATGCAGGTTTTCATTCCAACCAATTAATGCTGCCTTAATTGAGTCCAATTACGCATTCAGCCATATGCATTTAACTGCATTGAAACACAGAACATAAGAACATTTTTATTTAGACAATGCGGGTCACTATAGACTCCGGGTCACCATTGTGCACAAACCTGCATCCCTAATTCAGCAAATAATTGAACTAATTATATAATCAAGATCTGAAGCTGCAATAAAAACCAGCATACACACGGCCCTCCATGGCACTGAGTTTGAGACCACTGCTTTAAGGTGTGAGGTCACAAATATGTGACCAGAATGTTCTTAACTGAACATTCTGTTGATGTAACAATCACTTCTGGCAATTGGAAGCAATGAAGATCTAGAACACGGACTTAAAATTTCTCACTCACTGTTGCAACCTGGCTCTGCTTGATACATAATCCTGGGGGAAACGGGGGAAAATAAGTTTCCTGTGGTGGGTGGAGTCGGTGTGTCCATCTCATTTGCATAAAGTATTCTATATGCAAATCTTTTTATGGAGCGTAGGCTCAGAAAACTCGGATCAAACTGTCAAACTAGGCATTGCAGATCAAGTTTGAACTAAGATTCCGAAATTACCTGGCCCCATTTCCTGCTTCAAATGTTTTCAGAAACATCTTTTAGCTGACCGTTCAGGTGGAATAAGAGTGAGTTTATGAACAGGCCGCCATGTTTATCCGGTTTGAGAAGCGCTGGGCCGAAACAAATCTTCCCAATGAGATGTCGGCAATGTTCCGTGGTATTACAAAGTAAACGGAAGAATTTGCGGGCAGCAACAATTTCCCGACTGTATATATCTTGATTGACATCTACAGATGCAGCAGTATCTCCAAAGAGCTACTCGGATATCCCGACTGGCGCAGGGCCAGAGTAGAATGCAGAAAGCTATTTTCAAATGTTTTTTTTTTTTTTTTTTCTGACAAAATCATATTTCAGAAAGTTGAAATAACAGCATGGATTAAAATATTTAAACGATCAAGTAGCCATGTTTATAGCTCTTATAAAAGGTCCCGGAGAGGCGCTGGGTCTGCTGGTTTTTTGCTTTTACTCAGCACTTAATTGATCCCTTACAGCAGTCGATTACACAGTCATCTCACATCACCTGCTTTCTTTGGTCTAAGCCAGGGGTGCACAGCTCCGGTCCTGGGGGGCCGGTGTGCATGCTGGTTTGTGTTCCAAACAATTACCTTAGTTTTAGTTTTTTGACAGCTCTATTAAGTAGACTGGTTAACTCCTGGACTTGAGCACAGTAAACTCTTTAGGATATGCTTGCAGCTGTAGCTGGTGCTTATGCAATTTTCAGATTAGGATATGACTGAGCTGATTAAATAATTAAGAAGAGACGTTGGCACAAAATCCTGAAACGGATCGGCCCTTGTTGTGCACCCCTGGTCTAAGCGCTTGCTGTATTTAACGTGAAAACAAAAGGCAGCAGACCCTGTGGCTCCCCAGGACCAGCATTGGCCACCCCCTGACTTAAGAGTTCGCCTGTGCCGGCTGTAAGACGCAGCGTTCTCTGGGGCCATGGCTGAGCTGCTCAGGTAGCAGAACACAGGTAGCAGAGAAAGAAACGGTGATGGGTTCCACACATTTTGGAGAGTATGCTTTGTGCCTGTACTCTCCCGAACTGATGGAGGTGGTTACAGCAAAGGACAGGCTTACAAATATAACCAGGAGTTCCCAATTCAAAGAAGAGAAGTCATAAGTTAAACACAAAATAAATACACTGAGATTGAGCACACTCATATCTCTCATCCGTGTACAATTAACGAGTGACTTTAATTAGACAAATTTGCATTTAAAAATAAATCACCTCTTCAAAATGTATTTGTTAGAAGCAAAAGTTCAGTGAATATATTGAGAAGCTAGCACTACTGTGTTCTATGGTATAATGGTGAATAGTGAAATGGTGAATACACAGTTTGGGTGCACACAAGCACAGCACATTATGCCATCTTGTGGAAAATGTGGCAAAAAAAAACAAAGCAACAGCAGCAGCAAATAAAACCAAATTTTAACTCTGAGATCAAGATCAATGCAAATGCGGTTCATATTTGCATTTTTATTAATGCCGGCTTTTGACTATCTGACAGAGCATCTCTCGCAGAATATGTAGAAGCAATTTGTAGACAAGACTTTGGGTGCCGGAGAACTCTCTGGGTCGTGCTTATCCGTTTCTGCTGATCCGTTTTTAATTAAACTAAGTGACAATAACTTCACTCCCGTGGCAACAAGAGCATTGTAAATTCAGTATTGACTTTAATTAGCATATAATACAATTCCTTCACAGTATTTGCAACAAGCCTTGCGGTGAGATATATAACTTCGCTGGCAAACACGTGAAAGTTGGGACAGGCCAGGAGAATATATTTTGTTGCTATTATCTTGAGCGCTACTTGGTTTCAGCCGTCTAATTAAATCCCCAGCTGACGCATAATGACTACAATTAGGCTGACTGCTGACTGTAAACAAATGCACGCGTGCATGAGCAAGGCCTTGAAGTTCACACATCGTGTAGTTCTGCACAGTATCACCTCGCATTGAATCTGGAGAAATGATAAGCTCTTTACAAATTTGACCTTTAAAAATACAATTTGATATAGAAGTCGGTTCTCTTCTTGCAGTGACGATCTGGGCAATCAAAGAAGGTGGCAATGCAAGGGATTGTGTAGCAAATCAGATGTAGGGGTGATTAGGTGTCCAGATGGAGAGAGAGAGAGTTCATTTATTTCTTTTTTTTTGTGGTCTTTTTGGCCAGGACATCAGGGTTAACACTTGTACTCTTTCAAAGAGTGCCATGGGATCTTTAATGACCAGAGAGAGTGCAGAATTCAGCTGAATTTATTTTTTCAAAGGCCAGCACAGTGGTTGCAAAACCCCAGCACTGTGCTGTGCAGAGACATTGGATTCTGTGGAGATCGAGGAAACAGTGCCCCCTGCTGGCACACAAACACTTATTCAGTCAACAGCTGAGATTTCCCAGGTGGTGGTCTGCCAACCACATACTAACCAAGCACAGACCGGCTTAGTTTACACATTTAGCCACGAGAACAGGCACAAGGTGTTATGACTGCAAGAACCCTCTGAACCTACTTTAATAACTACCGAATATAGTCAGAATGCATACATGAAAGATCAGCTCTCACACAACAGCAGTATGAAAATAAAAACATTTTTATTTTTTATTTTCTAATGGGTAATTAGAAATTCCTTCGGTCAGAAACACTCCACGTACTTTCACTTTTAAACGTTTCCTGCACCAGACTTGCCAGCTAAGGGCTGAGCTGCACAGCGCACATAGTGGGTGTGCTTTCGAGCGTGGCCCTCCAGTGAAGCGCGGGCAGAGGAGAGATTATCCTCACCAGAACCAGAACCAGAACACCGCGTGGACCTACATACAGAAATGTGCTCACACACATACTGTAAGATTGCTCTAAACTGCTAGGCTTATATGGGCCTAGAAATAAAGGGCTCTGAAAAGCTTCTCTGACTTGTCTCCATAGGAGAACCTTTTTAGTACGGTTGGCAGCGTAGTATAATGGGTAAGGTGCTGGTCTTGTAACCTAAAGGTCCTGGATTCTATTCCCGGGTAGGTCACTGCTGTTGTACCCTTGAGCAAGGTACTTAACCTGCATTGCTTCAGTATACATCCAGCTGTATAAATGAATGCAATGTAAATGCTATGTAAGAGTTGTGTAAGTTGCTCTGGATAAGAACGTCTGCCAAATGCCTGTAATGTAATTCTTTATGAAACCCTCTATGGTAGGTGTTAAAATTGTGAAAGCTGCCAGGCTGAACCATTTTTTCCTGACAAAGAGCCCATGAACTAGTCGGGGTTCTTCTGTCCTCTCTCAAAGCCTTTTATTCAATTTCTCACTTTAATGAGAACATCGGTTGCAACTCATTTAGGAGGGGAATGAATGGTCTTTAATATTTTCTCAAATTTTAGCCTAATCAAGAGGCATATGTACAGCATGTGTAGGCTACACCATAAAATGCATCATCAATTAAATGACTGAACTTAATGGAAAAAAGGGCATACCCCGTCCTAACCCCTACAAAACCGTTTGATGAGGTCATTATAAAATGGTGGCCTTACATTTTATGACCACTGTTGTGATAAAATATAAACCCGAGAAGCGATATCAATAATTGAATCGCTATTTATTTCGGAATTTACGGCCAAGAGCCAGCACATTTTTATGTTGTGATTGTGTGGGTATTTTTAATTTAGTCCACGAGAGGGCTCTGTATACTTAACGTGCACTTTTCTATAACGCAATATCTCCTCATCCTGCAACCTGACGGTGTTATTGCTTTTCACTGCGCTGCCTCTGGCGAGTGAAAAAGCACTCTTGATGCGAAATATTAACAAATCACGACCATCAGCGTTGAGTATGTGGAGCTAAAAAAACAACGCCCACACTGCATCGCTTTTTGACCGCACTTGAAGAGCCCCGATAATGTCATTACAGTTGGAGGAGGGTAAGCCACATTGGACGTCCTGCTAGCTAGCAGCAAATATTCAAATAAAAAATATGACATTCGAGTTGGCCATTATTTAACGTATGGGAACACACGTGGGTCCTTCGGATGTTTAGCTAGCAAAGTAACGAAAGATAAATGAATTAACGGAAATGTTTCTAGATATGTGTTTAACATCAGTTAGCTAATGTTAGCTGTCTTGCAATGGTATTGTAAAATACAGACAGCTTGCTAATGCTACTAGACTGGTTATTCGGTTTGCTCAATTGTCTGGTTAACTGTTAGCCAGCCTCGCTCTTTTGCTGAATGTTTGTGGGTATCTTAGCACAGAGCTATGATAGCTTGCAATGTAGCAAACTAGCCATCGCGTCCGCAGGGTTGTGCACGTAAATTGTGTGCTTAGGAAAGGAGAAGCTAGCAGTCAAATAGGTACTGTTGCTGTAACTAGCCACAGGCTAGCCAGCTGCAAGTCTGGACTAGACCTAGTCAAACTTGGCTTAGCCTAGCTAAGTTTGGTCAACCCTTTGAATGTGATACTTATTTACGTTAACTTGGCTGCCTAGCTAGATTAGCTAGCGTTATGAGCTGCTAATTAACTTTGCACTTTAAGTGTGTACTGTTAGCCACTCTGGTTCAAATAGTAGCTGAATTAGCCGACCAATGCTAATTAATTCTTAAATTCAGGATACACAGAAAAGCTTTAGTTTTAAGGTTCGCACCTCTACCGAGAAACGTGCTGCCTATCAAAGACAACTTGCTAATATGATGACGTAATTTCTAGGTTCAGCGCTTCTAAAACACCTGTCGAACACTATCTACCAGTTAGGCTGTGTAAATAGCTGGTCTATAAATGTATGCGTTTTGTTAAACGGCAGGGGAACTATTTATGATGAACATATGCATTATCCAAGAGTTTGCTACACAAAACGTACAAATACAACAAATACATTTTTAAGGTATTTAAAATAGTGCCCATTTTAATGCCGTGAAACCAAATGTTCTTTACTCGTAATGTGCCGTTGACAGAGTAGGCATAATTTACTTGTTATCTCTACTTATTAAACTCCATTTGGCAAGGTGTTTAGGAACATTTATTTTTTATACTGGAAATGACTTCCTTATATATTGTGTCAAATACGTAAGTTATTTCGCATTGTAGTGCCGTTAGGTATTTAACATTAGATACAGACAAGGAAGTAATCAGACAAGGAAGTGATTTTCTTTAGTCTTTGTTTGTTTGACGTGTATTGGCGAAGCTTGGATAGAAGCACGTGCGTGGTGAGCATTTTGAGAATGCGTTTATTGATTTTTTTTCCCCTCCTTTTAAGGGCTGTGAAATCTTAATCAATGATCCTTCGACAGCTGGTGTCAAGGGGGCTGGTACCTCAACTGCGTGGCGGAATAAGTAGCGTCTCGAGCAGAAAGAAGCTGTTAGTTGAGATGGCACGACCTAGCTCAGGTAAGGGTAATACATTTTTTTTTTTTTTAAACACTTACCTTTTCAGTACAGAGATTTCTGTACAGAGTGGTGATGCCTGATACCAGTACACTGATCATTATATTTGAATAGATCTTTGACATAGTTTTTTGTTATTGTTGTTGTAAACAATAGCAATTAAAATGTTTCAGGGAGATGTCTGACATGTACAGTATTCTGATAAAAAAATATATGTGTATGGAAAACCCTGTGCATTTACAGAGGAGGGTAAGGGTTTGGGAAGAGATTAAGTTCTGCTTTGTGGAAGGCAATCTATGGATTTTTCAGTTCCAGTATGGTGTCTTACAGTCCTGCCATACAAAAATGGCCGAAAATATAATCAAGGATAATTGTGTTTGTGATATCACAACAGGTTAAAAACAAATATTTAAAAAAAAATTCCTGGAGTGTATCCATGATAAGTGGGTTTAGAGCAACTGCTTGAGAGTTAACGTGCACTTGTACGCTCTGGATAAGAGCATCTGCTAAATGCCTGTAATGTAATGTAATGTGCTTCTGGCTGTTCTGACGATTTCCCACATTTCAACCACGTACATGCAGGGGATGGTTTTGTATTCAGGCAGTTCTAGCTTTGGCTTAATTTGTTCCCATTGTACTGTGGTTGAATTGTTGTCCTGTGTGCCATGAATTGAAGACAGGATTGCTCTAAAAATTTCACTCATGGGTTACAGTCGTGCTATGAATTCATCCAGATTCTCTCTCGCTCTCTTTCACTCACCTCTCTCTCTCTCTCTCTGTTTGTCTCTCTCTGTCTCTCTCTCTCTTTGTCTCTCTGTCTCTCTCTCTCCTCCGTCTCTCTCTGTCCCCCCTCTCTCTCTCTCTCTCTCTTTGTCTCCCTGTCTCTCTCTCTCTGTCTCTCTCCTCTCTCTCTTTGTCTCTCTCTCTCCCCCCCTTTCTCTCTCCCCCTCTCTCTCTGTCTCCCCCCCCTCCCTCCCCCCCCCCCCCCCCCTCGTCTCTCTCTCTCAACCTGCAGACCTGGCGGAATTTCGGAAGGTCTTTTCCGAAGCCAAGCACGTGGTGATCCTGACGGGGGCGGGGGTGAGCGCGGAGAGCGGGGTGCCCACGTTCCGGGGTGCAGGCGGGTACTGGAGGACGTGGCAGGCGCAGGTAAAAAAAAAACCCCCGGCACCTGGGTACGGGCGCGGTTCACACCCCCCTCGCGCAGTTTAACACGCACAGGGGGCGCAGCTCTGCTGGCTGTGGAGCCTGAGGCCATGGTTTATCAAACTCGATAAGCATTCATTCATCCATTCATTTATTTATTTATTTAATCTTTATTTACCCAGGGTAGGTTCGCTGAGCACAGATGCTTTTTTGCAGCAAACGCCCTGCTTCACACTGATACACATTCACACCCGGGAGCTGCCCAGTACAACCACAACCCTCTATTGTTGGCCACTGAGCAGCTCCACTGGAGGGAGAGAACATTTTTTTTGCTTGTGTTCTGCCAATGCTGCCTAAAAAGTGTTTTTTTTTTTTTTTACTTTTTACTTTTTACTTTTTTGGCAGCTTGGTAACAACATGTTTTTATTTGTTTTATTTCGTTTGACGCAACCCGGCTTCAGGGTGGTCTTGTCATGTGGAATCCACATGAATCCGCAAACAGCATGCTGGAGAAAACTGAAAGGAGGAGAGAACCCTTGTGCAACGGCGGCCGCTATCAGTAAACAAGATAACCGATGCTAACGTCAGTCAGGAGCAGCGGTAGCGTAGGGACCGCCTTGCGGGAACACGGCCGCCGTTTCCAAGGTTATCACCCTCGTCCGGAGTGACCTTTCACATCATGTGACCACGGCAGGAAAACAAGGGGAGAGCAAAACGGAACAGAACAGCTTTAGCTTCCCCCTGGGGCAACTTAAGGTGAAGCAGTCTGCGTGCAAGAAATTAAACAATTTACCCTGAATTGCATTAAGAAATAAAGTTACAGAAAATTGCATTTAGAAATTTCTAAATTACATTGCTATTACTGCAAATTAGAAGTGAAGAATTGTTTTGAGGGAATCCGAAAATGAAGTGAAACATTGAAATTATGGTGTGCTGTGTCATCGATGAGGTGAACAGATGTTGGCACAACAGTTTTCCATCTCTGTTTGAAGATTGAGTCAATGCGGAAAGGACTCAGCAGTGAGGCTGTATCTGAGGGTTTTTTTCTGTATGTAAGGATCCCTTGAAAGTGCTCTCATTTGAATGTAGGAGATTTGTGATTGTTAAAGTGCTTGGATTTCTTGAAAGGTTTAGTCAAATGTTTTTTTTTTTGTTTTTGTTTTTTAAAATGTAGTTGGCCAGAGGATATGCAGGTCAGTTCATGCATTGTGAAATTACTGACCGCTGCATTCTGTTTTCCTTGGCGCACATTTCCCTGATGACCTTTGTCCAGTGTGAGGGTGGGATTTTCAGGTGTTTTTTTTGTTTTTGACTTGTGTCAGGTACTGTGTAGGTGAGCCCCGGTAAGGGGTTTGTCTCTTCATTTCCGTTCATTGTTTCCTGGTTCCTCTGACCCCCCCTGCCCCCCCCCCCAGGACCTAGCCACGCCCGTGGCCTTCTCGCGGAACCCGTCGCGCGTGTGGGAGTTCTACCACTACCGGCGCGAGGTGATGCTGACCAAGAGCCCGAACGCGGCGCACCTGGCCATCGCCGAGTGCGAGGCGCGGCTGAGCCGGCAGGGCCGGGCGGTGACCGTGATCACGCAGAACATCGACGAGCTGCACCGCCGCGCCGGGTCCCGGCACATCATGGAGATCCACGGTGAGCGCCGGCCGCCGACCCGCTAGCCGGGCGTTAGCACGTTAGCCGTATCCTGTGCGCCCGGCTCTGGTACCAGCGTGTCTTTTAGAGAGCGCCCCTGCCCTGGGCAGCGCCAGTGTGAAATTCCTCTGCGGCCTCTGGTTTCAGGCTGCAGTTACGCGCCTCGCGGGGCGGCGATGCTCGACACACCGCCGGGCCGACCCGCTAGCCGGGCTTCCCGCTCGCTTCCTTCGTCCGCGTCCTGTAATGCCGTGGAAGGCGGTTCGCCGGTGTCCCAGTGCGGCCATCTTTCTTTCCTCGCTGGCTCGGGGTCGCTCTCCGGCACGTTTAGCCGTATCGGTCTGTTGGCGGTTCTAACGGTCAAACTGGCCGTGGGTCGCTGGAGAAGGACAGCAAGTGCCTCTGTATGGGGGGGAATGTATTCGGAATGTAACCTGCCTCAATATTTATGTCCCCTTTTGCAAATGTGGCACTGTTGCTAGTGTAACCCTGGTTAGCTGGCACCAAGAAAAAGATCCTGTTGACACTGCAAATCTTAATGTCATCAAGGAAGCTCATGGAAAAGGTAAACCTGGTTTTAGCGGGAACACCTCAGGAATAAAGCTGAATAAAGAGCCGTTTCCTTTTCCGCGAAGGAGCTCCTGCAAATTCCGTCGCTCCGCCGGTGTGGAGGAATGCGGTAACCATGGCAACAGACCCCGAGCGCACACGCCCGTGGAAGGCGACAGGAGGCGCGTCAGCTGACCGGGGGAAAATCCCGCCATCCTGAGTCTGTGTGTGTGAAACAGCGGGGGGGGCATTTCGGCGCCAACAGGGCAGTCACTCATATGAGGGGTGGTCTGCTTATCGCAGAGCCACTGGCTACCACCGGTCAGAAAGGGAAGCCAGGATACTGCCCAGCCTGCTGCTACCTGTGTAAGACCAGCATTGCTGATAATCCACTCTTGTGTGTACCTGTGTCTTCAGGAAGTCTCTTCAAGACCCGCTGTACCAGCTGTGGGAACGTAGCCGCCAATCACAACAGTCCGATATGTCCTGCTTTGGAAGGCAAAGGGTAAGGCATCATCATCATCATCATCATCATCATCATCATCATCATTTCCCTCTTGCTGTTGATGTAAAGCTAATGAAGACCCAGCCTCATCTCTATTCAAAATATCTATTACTGCTTTAAAGGAAACCTTGTGAATGCTTGTGTCGTCTTTTGTTTTCAGTGACACTCTCTTAATCAGAATGCTCGTAGGGTCATAGGTCGTAGGGTTGTAGGGAGACCGTTGCATGTCTTGATTCTCGAACCCTTGTCTCCCCAGAGCCCCGGACCCAGACACCATTGATGCCCAGATCCCCGTGGAGGACCTGCCGAGGTTTGTGGCCTTTTTTTAACGACGGCTTCACCTCCGGGCTAAGGGAGCCCAGAGAACGCTCTCTTTAACTCCCGCCTTCAGACCCAGATGATCCCCTCTGGAGTAATGCAATGAGCATGTTCAGCACACGATTCATTTTAACCAAAAACCTTTAAATTGTCCAAAATTGTATGTGCATTAGGTGCATTAGCAGAGAGCTTCCACTACTGATGAATGTTTTGGAGAAGATAAAAATCTGGTGAGATTTTGATAGTAGAGATGAGTAAGTAACCGATATGGCGGGTTGACCTTGTCCACAGTCAGTCACTCTGAGTCGCTCTGTTGCATGGAGATGAATCGGTGAATCCCATTTATGCAACGTTTTGTCAGTACTTACACAGGCACGCTCTACACCTAATTATCCTAAAAATGTATATGCATTAATGTGGTTCTTTATGTTCATCGCAAGTTTGTGGATTTTCTTGATAGGAGACATTGTTCTTGAAGATAGGCGCAGACATATATGTTGCTGTTACATGCTCCTACCACAAGGGGGCAGTGGAGGAACATGAGAAAACACATCCTCACTGAGCACCATTGCTTTACTCCCACGCGTAATATTCAGCCCAGGGGGGTTGAGGTAAAACGAATTTCCCCTCGTCTTGCCTGGGTTTGTTAACATCTCCTGCACTGTTAATGACTGTGCCAGTCAAAAGAACAGGTTGACTGCTATATATATATTTTTTTTATAGGCTTTTTATTTTTTGCGATTTTCAATCAGGCGTCAAGCACCCTAAGATTCCATTTCCGTTCTGTGTAACAGATCATTATCATGTCGCTGATCATCTTCTGACTCGATTTCCTGGCCGAATTAAGAGATGAGAGAAGGACTGTTTTCTCGGCAGATATAAGGGAAAATGTGTTGGTGTAGAACGTTTGTGTGCGTTCCGTCGTGTAATTTAGTGTACAGTTTGAAAAGACCTGAACAGATGACGGTGTATCACAGACATTATAAACTGAGGAACATGTTGTCAGCACTTTAAATGCTGTGTGTACTGTCTGTGAGCTTATATGTATATAAGTTATGTGTGCATTTGTGTATGTGTGCTTGTGTGTGCATTCCGTATATGCACGTATGTACATTACATATGTATATGTATTCATGAATATGTATAGTTGTGTGTGTACATGTGTATAGTTTGCGCACATGTATGTGTGTGTATATGTATACTTGGATGCATTGGAGGTGCTGTGGCAGTACCTGAAACGAGCAGTTCATGCTCAAAAACCGACCAATTTATCTGAATGAAAGCAGTTCTGCAAAGAAGAGTGGGCTAAAATTCCTCCACAGCGATGTGAAAGACTGATATCACATTGTGACAACAACTGTGCAGTAATAGAGGATATCAGGAAGGGGGAAAATATTTTTTCATGGGATTATTTATATATATTTATGTATGTACATACATATATGTACACCTATATGTATGTATATTTGTGTGTGTATGTACAAAGTTGCATGTGTGGATACCGTTCTCAGGTGTGAGGAGAGTGGCTGTAACGGACTGCTCAGGCCCAACGTGGTTTGGTTCGGGGAGACCCTGGACGCGGACATCCTGACGCAGGTGGAGAGGGAGCTGGAGACCTGTGACCTCTGCTTGGTGGTGAGTTGAGCGCCCCCCTCCCCCCCCCCGTCACCCTCCCAAAACGGGGTCAGACAAAATGTCACCGGTTGTTTTCCCGGCAGCCGGGAACTGAGGAGGAACCGAGGAGGAACTGGCTGTCCTTACGCGACCCGGTAGCATCGCGCCGCGTGCGTTAGCACGTTAGCCTGTTAGCCGTATCCTGCGCGCCTGGCTCCTTACGAGCCGTCCTTACGCGACCCAGTAGCATCGCGCGCGCGCTAGCACGTTAGCCCGTTAGCCGTATCCTGTGCGCCTGGCTTCGTACCAGCGTGTCTTTTAGAGAGCGCTCCGGCCCTGGGCAGCGCCAGTGTGAAATTCCTCTGCGGCCTCCGGCGGTGGCGGCGGCAATGCTCGGCCGCGTCTTTTAACGGGAAAGGGGGGCCGCGCGAGAGGATGGTAGCGACCTCGTCACGGCGAAACCGAATTAGCCTTTTGGGCGCTATGATATCGACGACGTCAAAATCGACCCCGACGCTCCAGGAAACGCATCGCTCATACGCGCTGGCTCCCGCGATTATAATGTGGCAGATCTCATTAACTTTTCACTCCAGAAGGGTTGGTTCAATTAAAATGGTAATTCCTTTTTTTTATTTTTTTTTTTAATGCTGGCGCCTCCTCCTCCTGCTCCTTAGACTTCATTTTGTATGAAATCGGGCGATTTATTCAGCGCGCAAAATTTAGCGGTTTGACCTGGAGTGCCTTGGCGGTATTTGGTGTCACGTCGGCATGGCCGACAGGGCAGAATCCCTTCTGGAAGCTTCTGTACAGACTGAAAGTGCTTTGCCTTCAGCCCGGTTGGCTCGTGCTGAGGTGGCGGCGGCTGGCCTGGCGCTGTTGAGCTGTGCCACGCTGGCACCGGCGCTGACTCTGGCCACGCCCTGACAGCACGCCCTGTCCTGTGATTGGCAGGTTGGCACCTCCTCCATCGTGTACCCGGCGGCCATATTTGCCCCCCAGGTCGCTGCCAGAGGGGTCCCGTGGCAGAGTTCAACATGGAGGACACCCCCGCCACCATGCGCTTCAGGTGGGTCAGGGGCTGAGCGATGTGGGAGGGGGGGGGAGGGGTCGGGGGACCGAGTGATGAGGGATGGGGAGGGGGATGGGGAGGGGGTGGAGGCAGAGGACCAAGCGATGAGGGATGAGGAGGAGGAGGGGAGGGGGAGGGGGAGGGGGGGGGCGGAGCAATGAGGGAGGGGTAGGGGGAGAGAGAGTGAGTGAGAGAGAGAGAGTGAGTGAGGGTCAGGGTTAGGGTTAGGGTGTGTTAAGGACAGTTAAAGAAAGCAGAGGGATCTGTGGGTAGGGAGGCTGAGGTCAGGGCTGTGTGGGGAAATTTCTAGGAGTCCTGGGCAGGTGCACGCTGTCCAGCCCCCCACACACTGACCCCCCCACCCCCCACTTCTGGACGGCCCGCTGACACCAGAGCTGGCCGGTGGGGGCAGCCAAAACAGGAGACATCCGGTATGAGTGTGAGCCCCCCCCACTCTCTCTCTCTCTCTCTCTTCCCTGCAATGCTGTGGTTGGTTGATGGTTCCCATTCAATCTGTGCCCTAATCCAGTGACTGGGCCGTGTTAGCCTGTTAGCATTTCATTACATTTTATTCCATTACAGTGCATTACCTTACATTGCATTGCATTCAGTTAGCATTGATTGGGGTGGGGGGGGCGAGGGGGGGGCGCGTTGTTTTCTTTCTGTGGCTGGAACGTTGGGGCTCAAACCTCAGTGTACGATGTCTGTCTGTCACCCCGCTCGGTTGGACAGAGGGACTGACTGCTGTCTCTCTCTCTCTCCCCCCCCCCACCCCCCCCACCCCCCACGTGGGTTTCGGGTCACAGGTTCCATTTCCAGGGCCCCTGCGGCACCACCCTGCCCCCCGCCCTGGCACGCCACGAGACGGAGACCATCTGAAGGAAGCCGCCTTCTCCCCCCCCCCCCAAACGGAGAGCACTTGGTACATCCCAACTGCCACAGGCTAGCTGGAGAGCCCTCTGGTCCACTTCCAAAAATGGATTTGAAGCCCTGTGTCACCTCTGTGTTTTTACTGTGTAATTCTTCTGGGAGTTTGGATGGGGAAGGGGGGGGGGGGGGGGTGGGGATTTTGTTACAGATGCTACTGCAGCCCTCCCCCGTACATCCCTGGGTTTGTGAATGGAAGCGTTTTGTGTGTGACTTGCTCTGACACTTCACTAATAGGTGTGACTGCGCAGCAGGAAACCAAGGGGGTGCTGGGGGCCGTTTTGGAGAGGTGGGGGGGTGGGGGTGTGTAGTTGCAATGGGGATAAACACATTTAAATATTAGGGATGATTTTATGTTTGTCTGCACTGTAGTCAGAAATGAAGTAATTTCATTTAGAAGTTTTTTTACCCCCCCCCCATTCAGGACATTGACCGGCACATCGTTTAGGGGCAATTGGCACGAAATCTTCTTGGAATGAAGGATTGTAAAGGTTGCAAGTGCATTCGAGAACACTAGTTTTACCGATTGAGTGGGTTTATAACGCGGGGAAGTCTTGGGTGCTCTGGGGCGGGTGTCGTCACCACGGTAACCGGATGACCGATCGCTTGTGAGCGTTGTCGCTGCGGAGAATGCTTTGCCTCCACAAGTGGGGGTGTCCACGTCTGGAGGAACAGGACCCCAATCCCCCACCCCCCCCAGCACTTGTGCAAAGCATTTCACCGAATCGCGGCGTCTTCACCTCTCTGTCTCCACATCCATGCTGCTCAGATGCTTTTGGTTTTTTTTTGTTTTTTTTTGGGTTGTAATCCTATGCAACTGTTATTTACTTGACGATAAAAAAGGCAATTTCTCCAACTTCCCTTTGTGTGCGATGTCATTTCCTGTCCCCTTGTCCGTTTTCCTGCGTTTTGCCGTTTTGCGGGGGGGTGGAATTTCCCGGGCCGAAGGAGGAAGAGGAGGAGGCTGAGGAAGAGGCTCTGCAGGCACCCGTGTGGCCAGCCAGCTGGCGGTGTTTACAGCAGCGCTGCTGGTGAAGCGCGCAGACGGCAGAGGCCAGTGTTCAACCGCCTTTCTTTAGCCTGTCCCACGTTCTGCCGTTTGGCGCTGGACGCTCCACGGGACAGAGCGGACCGGGGTCCACGAAACGCCGTGCTCTGCGCCGTGTCCATGTTTCCCGAACCTTGTGCCCCCTTTTCTCCTGTTTCGGGTGGGGAGGAGGGGGCTGGGGATGTGCTTTTATTTTATCGCACAAGCGCACACTGCTCTCTCCGGTGTGTGAGCTGGAACAGTTACAGCAGTGCTTCCCAACCCCCCCCCCCCCCCCTCCTCCTCCTCCTTCCCCCCCCCGTCCCCTCCCCCGCACCTTCTCCCAGCTTTGGATTTCTCACTGCTAAATATAGCCGTCACTGCGGCGGAGAGATAGACGGGAACCTGCGTCTGTCAATTAACCGGAGAAAACGCGCGGCTCTTAGCGCTCGTCTTCCGGAACGTCCCGCGGTTTTACCAGACGCTTTTCAGCGTCTTGCGCGGCAGAGAAGAAAGAAAGAAAGAAAAAAAAAAAACGCCGAAGCAGACCTGCTGAGAGCTCTGTGTGTGTGTGTGTGTGTGTGTGTGTGTGTGTGTGTGTGTGTTTTCTTTCGCGGAAGAGCTTCGGTGTTGCTATTTGCGTGAAGCGCGCTCAGACGTGAAATGCAGGAACGCGCCGAGACGCGCGGGCTGCCATGACAGCCGCCCCGGCCTCAGGAACACGGAGTACCGCAGCGCCGCGCCTCTTTGGGCACCATTTTATAAACGCCGTCACCTGACATGGTGCTTACCATCTTTAAAAAAAAAATTAAAATAAATAAATCTTTTTTTGTCAATCCTGTCATTTCCTAATGAGCACTTTGTGAAACACAAATAAGCCTGATAGGTCTGATAGTTGTACAGGTTATACAACCGACTGTATAAGGCCTGGACTTTAAGGTTGTGTCCAGCAGTGATGCAGGTGCCCTAATACCAAAGCAGGCTACAGGTGCTCCATTAACCAAAGCAGGCTACAGGTGCTCCATTAACCAAAGCAGACTACAGGTGTCCCACTAACAGGTGTCCCACTAACCAAAGCAGGCTACATGTGCTCCATTTACCAAAGCAGGCTACAGGTGTCCCACTAACCAAAGCAGGCTACAGGTGCTCCATTAACCAAAGCAGGCTACAGGTGTCCCACTAACCAAAGCAGGCTACAGGTGCTCCACTAACCAAAGCAGGCTACAGGTGCTCCATTAACCAAAGCAGGCTACAGGTGCTCCATTAACCAAAGCAGGCTACAGGTGCCCCACTAACCAAAGCAGGCTACAGGTGTCCCACTAACCAAAGCAGGCTACAGGTGTCCCACTAACCAAAGCAGGCTACAGGTGCTCCACTAACCAAAGCTAACCAAAGCAGGCTACAGGTGCTCCCACAACCAAAGCAGGCTACAGGTGTCCCACTAACCAAAGCAGGCTACAGGTGTCCCACTAACCAAAGCAGGCTACAGGTGTCCCACTAACCAAAGCAGTTGGGGGGTGGAGGGGCGAGGGGGGGGGAGGTAGTTTCTGGCATCCTGTCAGGCGTGCTATAAAGCATGCAGCGAAAAAGAAAATCGGGTTTGACGCGTGCTGCAGTCGCAGGGTCCCTCCCCTTCGTCTTCCGAAGTGAGATTTAGTCCTGCTCTGAATTTTATCGACGTCGTAAATCTCTAACGGCCGCAGACCGGAGGGGGGGGTCTGTGGGGCGGAAAACTCGTGTAGCGGTACCTGCTCTGCCACACGCACCTCTTTAAAAAAAAACAAAAAAAAGAAGCTCATCCAATGGCTTTCTCACCCGTTGTTCTTCAGTTTTAATATAATTTTCGTCGCATTCCGTTTCCATTCGTTAAAACGCGGTAATGGAGGGAAAATTGCTTTTCTGGCAGTCTGCGCAAAAGAAGGAAAGAAAAAAAAAAACCCTTAAACCCCTAAAACCAGTTTCCTTTCCCTGAGATATAAACAGTTGCGCGTAAGCACGCCGATGCGCCATCCTCAAAGCAGCGCACCGCACCGCGCGTATTACTTGTCGGTATTGTACCGGAGTTTAATTGGTCGTTATCTTGTGTCGAAGGGCAAAACAACTGCAGAAAGAACAACACTGGCTGTAGCCATTAATGCTGTAGTAATACCAGGTTAAAACTTTTTTTTTCAACTGCAGTGCGGGAGGAGGGCAGAATCCCGCCTTTCAGTTGCCCCCCGCGTTCCTCACTTCCTGTCATTCCTGAAGGTTTGCTCACACAAACGTGAGTCGCAGGAAGGCTCCTACGGACGTTTGTATCGGTTACGGAACGCGTGCATTTTAAAGCAGGCCCTCTTTGTGTTCAAAGGAGCGAAGCTTTCCTCACCTGCACCTGTGCGTACCTGCCTTCTCGAAACGCGCGGCTTTCGGGTCTGCGGGGGCACCCCCTGCGGAGGCATCGGCACCGTAGTACCTCATTAGGATGAGAGAGTTTGTTTGAAACCACGTTTTCAGATTACTCGTTCGCTCCCAAAATAAAAAAAAAGTCCCTGTGTTGTACAGTACTGCCTGCTAACGCGTAGCAGAGCGCTAACGCTTTGCAGAGTGCTAACGCTTTGCAGGGCGCTAACCCTTAGCAGAGTGCTAACGCTTTGCAGAGCGCTAACGCTTAGCAGAGTGCTAACGCTTAGCAGAGTGCTAACGCTTTGCAGAGCTCTAACGCTTTGCAGAGTGCTAACGCTTTGCAGGGCGCTAACGCTTAGCAGAGTGCTAACACTTTGCAGGGCGCTAACGCTTAGCAGAGTGCTAACACTTTGCAGAATGCTAACGTTTTGCAGAGTGCTAACGCTTTGCAGAGCGCTAACGCTTTGCAGAGTGCTAACGCTTTGCAGGGCGCTAACGCTTAGCAGAGTGCTAACGCTTAGCAGAACGCTAACGCTTTGCAGAGTGCTAACGCTTTGCAGAGTGCTAACGCTTTGCAGGGCGCTAACGCTTAGCAGAGCGCTAACGCTTAGCAGAGCGCTAACGTTTAGCAGAGCGCTAACGCTTAGCAGAGCGCTAACGTTTTGCAGAGCGCTAACGCTTTGCAGAGCGCTAACGCTTAGCAGAGCGCTAATGTTTAGCAGAGCGCTAACGTTTAGCGGAGGGATATTAATGCTCTGATACGCTGGTGCTAAAAGCTCGGGAGCCAGGCCTGCTAAAGGCTCTGCTGAAGTTGTGTCGAGTGAATCCGTTTCTGTGTACTGTGTCAGATTTCAGACAAGGTGTCCTATTGACGCAACGTCGTATTTTCACCCATCCTAAAGGTTCACCTTGTGAGGTTGCGGTATACGGTTGGCGCTCGGTTACCGAACTTTGGAAACGATCTTTGTGTCGCATGATAACTGCGGCATAGTAAGAGCAGTTTAGCTGGTTTACTGTGAAGGTGATTAACTTTAACGTGCTCAAATATTTGAGATATTTCCGTAATATTAGCTTACAATTATCACCCGGTGGCCTGATGTTTGCCTTGGTGTATTTTTGAAAATGACATACTGCTCGTGTGTGCCGGCGGTGGAAATGGAAAAACCCGTCGGGTCACGGCGCGTTATTTCTGTTAATTTTTATAACCGAGCGGAGAGAGAAGGTTCTGGAAGGACGGAGACGGCTCGTTCTCCTCGTCAGCCGGTCTCGCGTTCTTCACTACGCTGCTGGTCCAGCGCACCGGGACACACGGGGAACGTGCTGCCCCCGAAACGCTCCCTTTGTCAGTCCAGGCGTGCGCTCGCAGTTTCACCCCTGCGTAAGATTTGGGGTTTGCCCCTTTCTGCCCCTTTTTGCCGTAACTCTGGCCTCTGCCGTTCACAGGGGGGAAGGTCCTCCCTGCTATTTATTTTGTTTGAATTGCCAAAATATTTTCATTAGCACAGTCCTTCAGCCAGAAGGTAGAATTAGTAAAACTAGTGAAATCACCTGGCTGACTTCATGGGGGGGGGGGGGGGGGGGAGCACGTATAGCAGGGCTTTGCATTTTTTAAAATTCTCTGGTATGATGTGGCATGCTGTGTTTTTTAAACAAAAAATTCTTATTTTTTACTTAAAAACCTCAAAGTCAACAGAGCAGTTCCTGTATTCCTGTATTAATTTATTGTGTTTTTAAAAAATTTATTTATTCAAAAGCATGAAAAATACAGCAAGAAATCTTTGTGATGTTGCCCAAAGTAAATGTTGTTTCTGATGCGGTGTACAGTACACTTCATGAATCATAATTGATGGGTTACTTTTGAGAATCACAGAGAAATGTAATGTGCATCACCCTGGCAGCTGTACTATAATAACATGTATAATAACGTGCAATTAAAGTAGTTAATAATTCTGCCGCTATTTTCCTGGAACCTTTGGAGGCCTGCTCGTGCTCTGTAGATGGTTGGTTGTCTTGAAAGACACCCATGTCAGAAGGAAAAAATAAAAAGCTTTATCGCGGAGTGAAAATAAGCTCAGCACCAGGATGGAATGATGTGCGTCAGCTTTGCCATCTGAGGTTCTGATTGGACGCAGACCAGACCAGGTGTCCCACACCGAAATGAGCCATAATGACTTCATTATGGACCCACCAGACCCTCTTCCCTGCTGGGACGCTCGTGTAAAATGTGAGTGTAAATGTAAATGTGAGTATTTTTGTTTTGACATTTATGGAGATGATATCCACATTCAAGCAATACAGTGTTACTTTGTGGGGTGGTGTGTGTGTGTGTGTGTGTGTGGGGGGGGTGGTGGGGGGATCATATGATGTTCAGTATTCATGTGCGTACATGCCTCTGTGCGTGTGTGTTTACAGGCCTGTTTGAGTATACTTGTGTGTGTGTGTGTGTGTGTGTCTCCTGAGACTACTACAGACCCTCTTCTAAGATTCAGATTGTTTTTTACAACAATAAAAAAACCCTGAAAGTAGCTATTTTCTCAAAGATATGATTGGCTTGCTCAGCTGAATACATAACTACTATTCAGTGGGAAAAAAGGAACAAGCAACATATTTAAAAATAAATGATGGTGCTGGAATTTGTTGGACATTTCTGGGGTGCCAGTTAGTTCCAGCATGTGGTTTGAACTTACAACCCGCTGAAAGTGTACATCTGCATTGCCCAAAGGGTCGTATCCCCTCTCTCCTGTATGCCTAGTATTTTTATTAATGACCCTGCAGATTTAAAAATCACAACAGCACTAGTGTGCATTTAAAATCATAGGACATGCCAGTGAACTTGGAGTGAATATTCATGTAAGACCTTCACCCCCCCCGCCCCCCTTGTGTTTATTATTTGCACAGATTACGTTCTCTCTTACATGGGTATTTTCACAGAAGTGCGTAAGTGCCTTGCTCAAGGGCGTAGCAGCAGCGCCCCAGCGGGGAACCCAAAACTCAGCGCAAGTGCTGACGTACCTTACATAACAAGGATTTTTAGGATGCTTTAAAAAAAAAAAAAAAAAAAATAGTAAGTCAGTGTTCTAGAACTGCTTCGGTTTTGTTTGCCAGAAGTGGTTGTGACATCAGCATCGGAATGCTCAGTTCGGAACGTTCTGATCACGTGCTTGTGATCTCTCACCTTAAAGAGTTAATGAGCACCTTTTTAAGTGCAGGAGTGAAGGGATGTTGTTATTTCAGTTTCCTCACCAGGAGGCATGCTGGGTAGTGCAGTCCCATCGGTGCTGAGTGAGTGCGGTTCTGTGCACGTTAGCGTCATACGGTAACACCGTAGTTAGTTTTGGCTGCTGTCCCACAAGGAACGATCACCCCATACCCTGTGCTGTGGGTCCCTGCCCTGCCCTGCTGTTCCCATTTATGGGCCCATCCCAAGGCTGAGGAGTGGGGGGGCGTGTGGGGTGGGGGGGAGGCACACGCCGGTGGACAGGACTTTTAATGGCGATCCTCCTGCCTACTCCATCTCTTTAGCCTTGCGCTGAACCATTTGTTTTCCAGACTGGTCAGAACAACCCAGGTTCACAGCTGAGGCGTTGCCTTGGGAACGGGTCCTGAGCAACCACGACAAATACCCACGCGTGCCTGCAGTTTCTTCTTCTCCCCTCCCCATCTCTCTATCTCTCCCTTCATCTCCCCTCCCTATCTCTCCATCGCTGTATCTCTCCCTTCATCTCCCCTCCCTATCACTCTATCTCTCCATCGCTCTATCTCTCCCTTCATCTCTCCTCCCCATCTCTCTATCTCTCCCTTCATCTCTTCTCCCTATCGCTCTATCTCTCCATCGCTTTATCTCTCCCTTCATCTCCCCTCCCCATCTCTCTATCTCTCCCTTCATCTCCTCTCCCTATCACTCTATCTTTCCATCGCAGTATCTCTCCCTTCATCTCTCTGTCTTTCCGTTGCTCTATCTCTCCCTTCATCTCCCCTCCCTATCACTCTATCTCTCCATCGCTCTATCTCTCCCTTCATCTCCCTCCCATCTCTCTATCTCTCCTTCATCTCTTCCATCGCTCTATCTCTCCACTTTATCTCTCTTCTTTCCCTCCCCTCTTCATCTCTCCCTTCATCTCTTCTCCCTATCGCTCTATCTCTCCATCACTTTATCTCTCCCTTCATTTCCCCTCCCCATCTCTCCATCTCTCCCTTCATCTCTTCTCCCTATCACTCTATCTCTCCATCGCTGTATCTCTCCCTTTATCTCCCCTCCCCATCTCTCTATCTCTCCATTGCTCTATCTCTCCCTGCATCTCTCCTCCCCATCTCTCTATCTCTCCCTTCATTTCCCCTCCCAATATCTCTATCTGTCTCTCTTCCCCTTGTGCCCTCATCCTTTCTTCATTTCCCCTTCCCTCCATCTCTCTCTCTGTCCCTCTCCATCTTTCCACACCTCTATCCTTGTCTTTCTCACCTCTATCTCTCCCACTTCTCATCATCTCTCTTTTCATTTTTCTGTCCCCAGCCTTTCTCTCTCTCTCTCTCTCTCTCTCGCTCTCTCTCTCTCTCTCTCTCTCTCTCCATATGGAGTAAATGTGTAAACTGTGGAAAACGGGGGCGCCAGGACAGAGGAGGAGGAAGAGGAGGGAGGTGATGAAGGACACTGCGCGGTGTTTCTCTGTGCCGCACGCGTACACCAGCAGCCCCTCTGAGAGCTCATTGTTGGGTTGTTTGAAGAATGGGGGGGAGGTGGGGGTGGTGGGGGGGGGTTTTGCGAATAGCTGGCTCAGGTGCTGAATAATCTTCTTTAAACTCCTGCTAATTAGAATCTAAGTGATATGCCACTTTCTCTTTATTATTAATTAGAGTTGCCATCTGAAGCCTCTTTGGCTACCCCAGGGGGCGGGGTGGGGGCAAGCTGCTGAAAAGATGTTCCATCAGGGATGGTTGGAGGGGGGTGGGGGTGGTGGGATAACTGAATGGTTTTGGGTTGCATACCTCCCCAACTCCCCCACCGACCCCCCCCCCCCACCCACACACACACACACACTCGTGCACTGTGTACACTGCGTGGCTCCAGAAAGCTCTTCATCCCACACAGTCTTACCGTGGTCATTTTGGTCCAAACTGGAGGTGATGCCCCCCCCCGCACCTCCTTACCCCCCCCCCCCCCCCCCTTCACTCCCCCCCCCGAGTGTCTGCTCTTTATAGAAACAGAGCTGCTGGATCGCGAGCTGTCGCTGCAGTCGCCTGGATCATCCTCCAGCTCACTGCTCCCTGCGTTTGGGTTCGGACGGAAAAGAAACGAAAGAAAGAAAGGAAGGAAGGAAGGAAGGAAAAGAAAAAAAAAACCTCTTTAAAAATCCTGTCAGGTCCTGAGACTCCGCCCCCGTCCTCTCTCCAGGGACGGCCCACGGAGGCTGGAGGCGCTGGCTGCACCTCTCCTATTTTTAGGAGCTGGCAGAGATGAGCTCTGAGATGGGGGGCGTGGGGGGGGGGGGCGCACGCGTACAGATCCTGTGAGGGTTCCTGGACTGCAGCCGGTGACGTGGAGGGTGGGGGGTGGGGGGGGACACAAATGCTTCCTCAAACAGGCATAATGGAGGGGAGGGGCTTATTTGCGTTCAGAATGCGCTGGTCTCAGCTGTGTTAGACCCCCCTCCCCCCCAACCCCACATTTTTTAATAAAGAATATGTGTGGGCCTCTGTTTACACCAAATTGTTTACTGCAAATTACTGCCTCACCCCCCCCCCCCAAGGAGTCAAAGGCTGCTGAGGAGCTGACTCTGTTCCCCGCATGGTGAGACCAGTGGCTTGGAGAGACCAGCGGCTTGGTGAGACCAGCAGCCTGGAGAGACCAGCGGCTTGGAGAGACCAGTGGCTTGGAGAGACCAGCGGCTTGGTGAGACCAGCAGCCTGGAGAGACCAGCGGCTTGGTGAGACAAGTGGCCTGGAGAGACTCATTCACGCGCGGGCGCGGGCACCCGAGGACGCTGCGTCCCGAATCGAATGCGCCGTGAACTTTTCCATTTTTCTATCTGTCATTTATCTGCTTTTTTTTTTTTTTTTTTTAAACGTGGGCGAGCTGAGCTGACTTCATCACGATTTCAGCGTGTCTTCGGGGAGAAGGTGTGTCGGGGGGGGGGACGGTGGCCCGCAGTCTCTGGAGCGCGGGGGGGGGGGGGGGGGGTGTTGGAGTGGAGCATAAAGAGATTAAGTGTAAAGCTCTCCTTTGCCAGATTCTCTCTGCATGATCAGCTTTATTGTGTTCTCTTAATTTCCACCGAGGGGCCTGAGTGCCTCTTCTGGGGGGGAGGGGGGGGATTGTGCTGAAGACACAGAGGAGCGCACCTGGCAAGCCTGCGTGCGGCGACGGGTGACGGAGGGTAAGTCCGCACTGGGGCACGTGGACGCCGGGTGGGGGGTGGAGGGGGATGGGGGCTGAGGCGGGGTCCGCTGATGTTTGGTAGAGCAGCGGTGGTGCGAGTCCGCAGCTGGTTGAGGCCGTGGACCGCGGGGGAGGGGGAGGGGGAGGGGGGAGGGAGGGCCCGAGGGCTCTGCCAGGGCCCCGCCCTGACT
>NC_057936.1:64147539-64207539 GCF_018555375.3 Anguilla rostrata
CTTCTTAGATTTATTTTACCCAAAGAATTAGAAATACTACTAAAGCTTGCTGCTGATCAAATGGAAACACAGAGCTGCTGTGTCCTGTTTTACATTTCACAGAGAACCCTGCGCAGAAACACAATTCGTGTTAGACCTTTTGCTTTGGCTCAGTCTAATAAAATCAAACAAAACCTAATCAGCGCTCACGCGGAACGATTAGATGATAAATATTGCGCTACATCGGTTGACTTGACAAAACACAGCCCCGTTTAGCGCTGAGGGTAACGAACCGACACGAGTCTGATCTGCTTAGAGCCGAGAAACGAATGCCCGGAGGCAGAGTTCTGCTCGCCGCCGTTTGGCCTTACGAAAGCAGGCACTCCACTTCAAACCAATTCAGCTCCACAAGGGGGTCCATCTGCCCCTGGACTGCAGATACGACCCCTGTTACTACCCGGGTATTGGAAACGTCACCGTTATTTAGTGATAATGGCGAGAAGCACGTTTTTAAAAAATAGTTCGCTGGAGATGTGTGCACAGTAAAATAATTCAGGATGGCTTGACGTAAAATGACAAGTAACCTGGCTGCCATAAAATCTTGAGGTTCGGCGAAGAATGGATTTTCAGTTCTTCGTAGGCTACTTAAAAAAAATAAAATAAAAAAATATATTGTGTATATATATATATACTGTATATATATGTATGTATTTATGTATGTATGTATATTCTTTTTGATGAAACGTGATCTTAAATCCATAACCAGCACATATGTGAAGTTTCTTTTCTTCGGTAGCTAGGTGATGCTCGACGGGGGAGTTGCTCCCCAAAGTAGATTTCCGTGGGAGGTCTTCCATAAATAAAAAAAAGCTCAAAGGTATCGGTTGTGTGAAACGCTCTCAGAGCAGAGTGAAACACCAACCCAACCTCTGCGCGCTGCGTAACTACGATTATGAAATGTCTGAGAAACTGGTCTTGCTTTTAAAGCAAATAATTTTGATTATACAGTGTTTTAAATGCCTTATATTGAAATAGTAGTCAACAACAGCACCTACGCCTAATATGTATTAATGGAATCCTGATTCGTTGTTCTGTGGGCCCTTTGCTGAAACGGCTCTCTAACAATATGTTACATTTTTCTTAAATTAACCAAAGTAGCTTTAAAGGGTGGAAATACAGGGTCTTGCAAAAAAAAAAAAAAAAAAAAAAATACAGAGGAAAATAAACAACTAAATAAAACAAAATGTTTTGTCTGAATTATATGTGTTGAGAAATATTTTCAACATATTTTTTTATATCAGCAAATGTTTCTCTGAGAGGTAAAATACCAGTCAAAATACAAATAAAAATAGCAAATGTCAAAACAAATCACATACTGTCGAAAAATATGAAGAAATGTAAATAAATAAATAAAATAAACAGTAATTTAAAGGTTTACCCCCGAGACATATGAGCTGCCGTCATTATCCTTCGTATTATACTGCCATTATCTGAAATTGCTGTCAAGTGTAATTCCTTGAGAGGATGACGATGTCGAAACTGCTAACCGCGCATTAAAATGCCAGTGATTACCTTTCACCGCAAACTTAATTTGGTTTCGCTTTTGAAAGGTCATTTGGAGTTACGGAATTAGAAACGGTTAGGCGTGCAATTATTCACACGGCCTGAACACCTCCGAGTGAAATGTCTGGCCAGCCACCGGCACGCGCGTGCTCTGCAGGCTCGTGAGCTGACAGGGAGGAGAGAGTGATGGGGTCCGCGGAGGCCTCTTTTTAGACCGGTTCCACATGCTTTCCCGCCATTCATCCTGCGCTCGAGCTCCCGGCTGTTTCATTATGTGGGGGGGGGGGGGGGGAGAAAAAAAGGCGCTGTGATGTTTAATTGATGGCAGGGCAGCAGTGGGCCGAGCGCATGCCGTTTGATGGTAATCAATCGCGCGTCGCTTTCCGGGAATTCGTCTGGTGAGACGGCAGCAAAAAAAAAAAAAAAAAGAAAAGGAAAAGAAAGGAGCACGAAAAATAATTCCAGGCTCCAGGTTTTAACCCAGAAATCGCGGTCAAAATAATATTTATTTATTTATTTCTTTATTTCTTTATTTATTTTCTGTCTGAATGAGTCGAGCCCAGTGGGTGATGAACTGCAGTTCAGGGTGTTTGGCTTTAGAACCGCTCATTTTGTGATGATGTTGTGGCCAATCTTGTTCCTCCTTGGCCCTTGTTACTGTGGGGAGATTAATTTGCTGACTGCTAATGGATGATGAGAGCTAGCCCCCCCCCCCCCGCCCCCCCACTGGGAATTCAGTACTGAGGCTACCCACACACACGCACACGCACACGCACACGCACACGCACACATGCACACACATACTTTACTTCTACAAACACACCCTCCTGCTATTTAAAACGCAACCCACCTGCTTATACACTGTGGCTTTCCTTTGAAGTCATTCTCTCGTGATAATGCAATTACCCTCTGCAGCACCGTCAGCAGTGCTGAGCAAAGTTAGCGGTTACACTGATTACTCTTTCCCCCCTTGGCGGCATAAGATGGAACAAAACTTTTTTTTTTTTTTTTTGGCCGAACAGAAATTGTGGAATGTTTCAAAGCCCTGTCCTTTGATTTGGTTAAACCCTGTGCATACTCCATGAAGATTTCACTAATCCGGCTTTGAAAGAAAAAAAAAAGAAAAAAAGAAAAAAAAAATGCTGACTTTGGAACAGGTCTCAACACGTTCGTTAAAACCACGAGGATCAGATTTAATTATTTTGTGTTCTTGGGTGACTCTGAAACGAAAGGAGCGGGAGAGTAGGGGGGAAAGTGGCAGAGCGTCTTTGTGGAAAATAATCCACTGGATTTTATTTATACATATATATTTTTCTTAGACAATGAACGCTCGTGAGGGAAGGGGCAGAGTATCTTAAGCCAGAACCGCTCGCCAAAAGCCGTAATCCCACTTGCGTTCATGGTGAAGAAAGAGGTTTCTGGGATGTGGCAAAGTGGGGAGTCATGCAGTCGCACATCTCTCCCCTGCAGTTACTGTCCCTGTCGAACGCCATCAGTCCATTATGTCTTAATTAAATAAATGAAAAAATAAATGAGTAAAACCCTCATAAAATATCAACACTTTTTATTGTGGACTCCACATTCTTGCTGTCACAATAATGATACTGTATGTTTACAAATGAATGACTGAATGAATGGATGGATGGATGAAGGAATGAATGAATGAATGAATAATACCCTTGGATTAATGAAGGCTGCTCATTCTCAATAAATCGTACTATCTTGTTAACTGTTCACTTACGATCAGTACATTGACTCTCTGCATTGTGATAGGCAATGTCTGAATTTGTGGCGTACTGTTGTAGACTAAGAGAGGACACACACACACACACACACGCAAAGAGGGGAAAAAGCATTTGGACAAGCACTTCCAAGGGTGCTGAAATCCAGGGATGAAACATGGACAATTTAAGAGCAATTAGAGCGCTCTGTTTCCACTCTCATACATGCACCTGAGGGCTGGAAAAAAACCCAAAAAAACATTCCAGATAATTAGCCTCTTTTTCCGTGCTGTCAGTGGAAAGAGAGAGGTTGTGGATATGCCCCAGATAAGACAGGCAGCAAACTCTGTTTATCACATCCTAAGTGTCACATGCTCATTTTCATAAAGCGTGTCGGAGTATGAATGATGAACAGGGATCATGACAGTACAGGCGGGGGTGGTGGGGAGGGGGAGGTCTCCAGGGATTTTGGGCCCTATTAAAAGATCTCACATTGGGCCCCCACCACCCCAGAAAATTCTATGTGGTAAATTTGAAAGCCCCAGTCAGTCAGGGTCACCCCCCCCCCCCCCACCCCATGGTTCCCCTGCCTGTCTACATGTTATAAACTGAAGGCAAAACTGATTCCAGATCAGCATGCCTTTCTCTGACAAACTCTATGACTACAGGTCAGCTCCATAATTTTGCAAAAAGCCCCCATGTGATGTGAATGGAATTAATATCAAAATCATTTCAGAGTGTGAAATTTTAGACATTGTGCTCAAAGCACGGCATTGCATCACATGGGGGGGGGGGGGGGTAAGGGGGGGGGGGACACAGGGGTTGGCTGCTGGCTTCTGCTGTCACTCAGCAGTTGAATTGTTCAGGTGTAGCAGCTGATTGCACAGTTACTTCGCCTCACCTGGTTTCCTGGGCCTGGATTGGCTGCTGATATTATGGTGAAATAAACAACAACAAAAAAAAAAAAACAGCAGAACCCTGGAGCTCTCAGAGATCAGAAACAATCAGAAACACACACAAAAAAAAAAAACAATGATCAGAGAAATCAGTATCTGCTGAAACGAGGAAATAGAAAACTAGAGGACACAATGCTGGTGTTTAATTTGTGGCGCAGCTCGAATAATGAACAGATGACTTTTCCGTCCCCAGGACAATTCAGCACACTTCAGCAGCGTGCGGGAGAGAGAGAGAGCGAGAGAGCGAGAGAGAGAGAGAGAGAGAGAGAGAGAGAGGCAGAGAGAGAGAGAGAGAGAGAGAGAGAGGCAGCCATTACATCTGAAGCGCTTGTTTCACAGGGATTATAATGATCAGATAGTTTACATTAATTTTTCACACGCCGCCTTTTGGAAAAGGAAGCAATCTGCCGGTGGATTTGATGAGAGGCTACAAAGTACACGCAAGGCTGCACAAAAGAACCAAATTAACTTCTTAAATATTCTCATTTATGCGTTCTTCAGTGACCTTATTTTATTTTATTTTATTTTATTCCGTGTCCATTTCCACCGTCACACGGCAAGTGAGGAAGGGTTGAGTTTGGAGGGCTCTTCTTGTCTCTGGGATAGAAAATATAGCAGAAGGATGAACTAGTTTGCACTAGAAGAGCTCAAACTTCAGTCCTGGGGGGGAGGGGGTGTTTCACAAAGCAGGATTATTATAGTTGGCTGGATAACTGTGCAGAGTAAAATCTGGACTGAAGTAAAAATAACTGTTCTGGGTTTCATTCGATCCAGCCAAGCCAGTAATCCTGCTTTGTGAAATAGGGCCCTGGATGGCCACAGTCTCTGCTGGTTTTATTTGTTGTTTTGGTTTCCCTTTTATCAGCAGCTAATTTGGTCCTTGGAAACAAGATGTGCGGACTGTTTATCCAATCCATGATTTGAATTAAGCGCTAGCAGGAACACAGCAGTGGCCAACCTGAATTTGAGGTTGAGATCCCTAGTGCGCATTGCACATTGAGTCATACCTGCGGGCAATGAGTTTTGAGGTCTACAGTACTGTACGTCAGCAGCGGGGAGAAGGTGGAAGGAAGGGGGCGTCTTCTCCCAAATCAGTTCACATCACTCCTGTCACGTGATCATGCTTCAAACTAGGGTAAGGATACAAATATGGGGGGTGGGGGGGGGAAGTCCCTCATCATCTTCCACATTTAGCCTCTGTGTCCCAGGGGTATTATTTCAAACACGGAAAGCTGTCGTCGATGTAAACACACGAGAAACAGACGCGCCTACTAAATGCCTCAAATACTAAATATTTCCGTGAATAAACGCCGTCCAAACGGGGTGATTTGCGGAGGACGTAGCCCGTCAGCGAACACAGAGAACAGATAATCGACTGCCATTGCCTCGCGCGGAAAACGTTGCGTAACTGTCGTCGTTGTAGCGGATATGTCAGAATGAAGGCTTTGATTTCGTTTTCTCCGTGACACGCGTCCTTAGATCAGTCTCATTAAAAGTTAGCGCTGCGCTTTGGGCTGCTGCGCGTGGTGAGAGAGGAGTCTTGCGTTGCTTAGGAGAGAGACGGGAGAGAGACAGGCGGAGAGAACGGAAGAGACGGCAGCCAGCCAGCCAGCCACCGAGTCTGGGCTGCACGATCATCTTAGATGCATCTGCACCTTCCTTCTGCTCTTCCTCCTTCTCGCGCACAATCAGTCCGCGTATCGCTGCTCCGTGTGCCGATTCCAGATTAGCCACGTGTATATGCGTGGACTATAGTTTGTGGCGACAGCTGTTGACGAATTTAAGGAGTTCAAGGGTGATGTTTGAAAATATACTTACAGGGGAACGACCCCCAAGTTCTCCTTTACCGTGCAGTCACCCACTGTTCCCCGAGATGCATATTTTAATTCGTTGTTTGGACCCACAGTTAAACATAGCACGAAAATAACCTTTTTTTTTTTTTTTTTTAAAGCCAGGGATGTCCTAGACCTTGCAACTACTTACTGTCAATATGCATACATGTCATACTTTCCTCAAAGATTGTAAAATTGAATAATGAAGAAGTCAGTTTAATACGAGTACCTCACCACGAGCAGTGCAGTTATTCATGCGTGTAAAATCAGCTCTTTCTCCAGACGGAGAGGCTGCTCACAGGAGCTGAAACAGCAGCGCAGACTCCCAAAAATAAAAACGAGCTGTTGGCACTTGCAGCCGAGATGATCTATTCGGTTTGCCAAACCTTGACATTTCAGAGGTCTTATAAAATATATATTTTTTCAGCTGGACTTGAATGCAATGCTTGCGAATCACTGTTGATTCGTCAAAGGCACATGCAGTTTCTTTCACAATCGAGCCAACAGTGGTTATATGCCAAATGATGCACCGGTCTTCGCATGCATGGCTGTCATGGAAAATATTGCACATTGATTCCATTACCTGCTTATGAAAATGCATTGCACAGCTCATAGTTTGCTTGGTGATAAAGCGAGCTTACTGTACATTCTTTTGCAAAACCTCCAAATGTGCTTTCAGCCTAGAGATAACTAAGAATGCCCTAGCCAATGACCACATTACTGAGAATGGCATAGCCAATGGCTGCATTGCTGAGAATGTCCTACCCAATGACTGCATCGCTGAGAATGTCCTGGCCAATGGCAGCATTGCTGAGAATGTCCTGGCCAATGACAGCATTACTGAGAATGGCATAGCCAATGGCTGCATTACTGAGAATGTCCGAACGAATGGCTGCACTACTGAGAATGTCCTAGCCAATGACAGCATTATTGAGAATGTCCTAGCCAACGGCACCATTGTTGAGACTGTCCAAGCCAATGACAGCATTACTGAGAATGTCCTGGCCATTGGCTGAATTACTGACTTGGCGCTAGGATAATTGCTCTTGGACACTTCATTTGGCCGTTCAGGTGAGATTCCATTAAGATTGATCACTGGACTCCGCAGAGAGACGTGTGGGTTCCTGATCGCTGTCTGTGAGGTGTCTGCCAGCTCACAGCTGGGCTGTGTGAGCTTCAGCTGCTCTTCAGTCCGGTTCAGGCTGGTTCATTCCGGTTCAGTCTGGTTCAGTCCGGTTCGGTCCGGTTCAGTCCGGTTCAGTCTGGTTTGTACCGGTCATTCAGGCG
Source organism: Anguilla rostrata (assembly GCF_018555375.3). Classification (NCBI taxonomy): domain Eukaryota; kingdom Metazoa; phylum Chordata; class Actinopteri; order Anguilliformes; family Anguillidae; genus Anguilla; species Anguilla rostrata. The sequence continues at coordinate 64,154,878 of NC_057936.1, forward strand.
GGTGTTTATCACGAAGCAGCGTTACTCAGTCAAGCTGGATAACTGGGCTGAGTAAAACCGGAACCCTCCCAAATCTGGACCATAGACTGCAATAAAGAGAGCTGTTCTGGTTTTTTCACTCGGTGAAGTTATCCCGCTAACTCATAAAGCAGCAATCCTGCTTCGCGAAACACCCCCCCTGGTCTGGCCAATCCAGACCAGACAGCAAACCCAACAGCACTGATGTCAAGGCAGCTTTTGATTTTATTATAATTTTTTTTTTTTTTTTTTTTTAAACGAGGAAGTCGTTTTCAGTATTGCTCACCAGGGGGATGTCTTCTGCTGATGTAGATCCAGAAATAGAGAAGCACACGCCACTCCCCTAAATGGCCTGGTCACCATCGTTATTGGGATGGATTACTTTCTGGGGTTTTTTTGTGCACATTATTTTTTAATTGCCCCGTATGGATTTTATGTGCAATGAAGGCCGTGTTGGATAGCTGCACACTTTTCAGATGACCAGCCAGCTTTATAATGGCTGGTATAAGAGCCTTCTGGGAGTTCTGTGCTAAAACAAAAAAAAAAAAAGCACTTTGAGTAGCTCCAGAGCTGATTGTCCAGCGATGTTTTATTCCCCGAAGCTATACATATAAACAGATTAAGTTTATTGCATTTATTTAAAGTGATAAATGTTAGTTTTTATATTTTGTTCCCAATGCTAATTTTCTTGAGTACATGGGTCTCCGCTCTCTTATGCATCTTAGGAAATAATTCCAACTGATTATAATAAGATAGAACATAATATTGTTTTCGAAGAACAACGAGATAATATACACACACGCTCTGGAAAAGATATATGGAAAGCTGTCTGGTCCAATCAGAAACATACACTGAAACTGAAGTAGCATAATATCATGGGATGTTCATAAATGATAACACCATGAGCTTTTTAAAATGTTTTTTTTTTTTTTTATTGTTCCGTTTGGTTAGGAGTTTCCATGGAATATGAACATTTGTGAGTGAATGCTGGACTCTAGCCTTTCCCCTAGAATGTCAAAATTCATATTTTGTACCAAAAGTATCTGAGTGTGTGTGTGTGTGTGTGTGCGTGTGTGCATTGTGTGTGTGTGTGTGTGTGTGTATGCATGCGTTTGTTGTGTGTGGGTGGTTGTGGGTGTATGTGCGCGTGTGTGTGTGTGTTTTTGGTGTGTGTGTGTGTATGTGTGTAGGAGTGGGCATATGCACGCTTTTCTTGTGTGTGTGTGTGTTTGTGTGTGTGTTTGGTGTGAGTGTGTGTGCGTTTGGTGGGTGTGTGTATATGTGTGTGGGAGTGGGTATATGCACGTGTTTCGTGTGTGTGTGTGTGTGTGTGTGTGTGTGTGTGGTTGTGGGTGTAGGTGTCTGTGTGTCTTGTGTGTGCGCACGTATCTTGTGCAAGTCTGTGTGTGTGTGTGTGTGTGTGTGTGTGTGTGTTTGAGAGAGACACGCTGCGAGCAGAGGTGGGAGAGTGTCTGTTGGTGGTCCCTGTGTGTGTGTGTGTGTGTGTGTGTGTGTGTGAGAGAGACACGCTGCGAGCAGAGGTGGGAGAGTGTCTGTTGGTGGTCCCTGTGGAAGTCGGCGGTGGTGCCAGAGCGTGGGCACTTCTCATTATTTGGAGATATTTTTAATTCTGCGTGTCAGCGCCTGCTCCTGCTCCTCTCCCTCACGCACCGGCTGGCTGGACCCACGGCGGCGGGGGCGGAAAACCCCCCCCCCCCCCAATGTTCCGCCGTCAACCGCCACATCAAAGCAACTATTTACTTTTGGGGAGAAGCACGGAGTAAACCACCACATCAAAGGGTTTAAGTGTGTGTGGGGGGCGTGTGTATGTGTGTGGGAGGGGGGCGATGTGTGTGAGGTATTGTGTGTGTGTGTGTGTGTGTGTGTGTGGGAGGGGGGCGATGTGTGTGTGTGTGTTTGTGTGTGTGTGGGAGTGGGTATAGTGTGTGTGTGTGTGTGGGTGTGTGTGTGGGAGGGGGGCGATGTGTGTGTGTGTGTGTGTGTGGAAGAGGGGCGATGTGTGTGTGTGTGTGTGTGGGAGGGGGCAATTTTGTGTGTGTGTGTTTGTGTGTGTGTGAGAGTGGGTATAGTGTGTGTGGGTGCGTGGGTGTGTGTGTGTGTGTGTGTGTGTGGGAGGGGGGGAATGTGTGTGTGTGTGTGTGTGTGTGTGTGCGCGTGCATTAATGGACCCAGGTTTTGACCACGGGAACTCCCAGGTGATGCGGCAGGAAAAAATCCCCTCTTTTCATTTCCTCCCGGTTGCCGGCGGTAACCGCTGGAGGGTTTGCAAAGTGCGCTGTGGGGGGGGGGGGGGTTGGGGGGGGAGGGGCTGCGGAGCTGGATTTCGGCTGGAGCGCCGGCCCGCTCTGCGCTTAACGAGACTTAGAGGCCCTCAAATGGTCCCTCGCCACCGGGCCCTCCCGCGGGGGCCTGGCCTCCTGCTCCGGGGTGCCGAAAGGGGCTTGTTTTCGTTTCCCAGCCATAATGGCCCTTCTGAGCCCGAAATAACGCGCTAAGAGCACCGGCGGACGTTCACGAGCGCCCGCGGGGGCATCGCGATACGGGCGCTCCCTATTACAGGCGGCTTCCAGTCCATTTAGACTAATGAAGGGAAAGTACCAAAAAACGTCCGTGTGAAAGATCCGTTACAGAGCTGCGTATTTGCGCAAGACCTCTCGATGGTACGCATATGTGCTTAAGTTTCCATGAGAATCAACTGGTCATGTGGTGAAGAAAATGTTAAAAACCTGCAGTTTTGGTGGAGAAAAAAAAAACAAAAAGACTGTTGAAACTGAGTTGAAAGGTGAGGAATTTCCTGACGGATGCTTCTGGGTCATTTGTGCTGCACACAGAAGAAGAAGAGTCCAATTTTCTCTGACATTTATGGGCAACGCGCCAATATATTTGGAGTACCCCGGGCTCTCTGATCTTAAGGGACAGGGCGGGACCTCTGCACCACACATCAAAGGGGGAGAAAAGATGCCTACTGTGATGTCACAATTGGATGCAATCAAAGGGGAAGAAGAGTCGCCCAGTGTGATGTCACAGTCGGATGCAATCGGATGCTTCCCTCCATCGCCAAAACTCAATCTTGAAATGTCACAATGTTTTTTGTTTATTTATAGACCAGGAATATTTTTTGTTACCCGAACATAAACAGGTGATTTTACACCCAATTTTAGAACATGACCTACAAGGCTTACAAATGAAATCAAAAGAGACCAGTAACGATGCACTTCTTCTTGTCATGCATAAAGTGTATCAAGTCATGTGACTCTCCTAATAATGAAAATATCGGTGCTAACAAAGTAACATTTTCAGTCGCGAGTGAGAATATGCACCTTGAAAAATGCATGCAATGAAAAAAGAAAGTAAACTATTTCGCATTTTAACTGCTTTTCACAAGATTTTCTCTCTAATGTACATTTTGTGCACTTACAGCCTTCATATGTTTGGGAAAATGTCCACATACTGTTGCTAATCTACCATTAATAGCTGGATGCCTGTGGTTGCTAGGTTACTAACTGGATTAATGCTTTGCTCTCTCTCCCTCTCTCAATCCATAGCTATGTAAGTACAGTATATATTTATATATATATATATATATATATATATATTTATATATATATATATATATATATATATATATATATATATTTATATATTCCACGGGATAAAGCCTTGATGAGATTTTATTTGCAGTCCCAAAATGTAACTTCGAGATGATTGCAGCCAAGCTGCTCAGACTGATCAGGACAGATGGCCGTATGATGCGCAGTCCGTGTTTCAGGGACTGTGCCCTGGCACAAGCTCCACGGTAACAGGGGTGGACTATGGTGACAGGGGATTGCCACGGTAACAGCCTGTCTGTCCATTCGTCCATCTCTCCGTCTGTCTGTCTGTCTGTTCGTCCGTCTGACTATCCATTTGTCCGTCCGTCCGTCCGTCTGTGGACATGTTGGAGTGTCTTCTAAAGAGGCTAAAGAGGATGAAATATGGATATCCGGTAAAAAAAAAAAAGAAAAAAGTGAGGCACTTAAAAAAAAAAAACAACATTTAAATTTGAAATGCCAACAGTGGCGGCAGTCACCCAGCATATGTCTGAAAGGGCCCCTTTGAGTGAGTCAGGTCTGATTGGCCCGGTGGGATTTCCTCTCTCCGTTGGGTCACGGCCATCAGAATGATGTCATAATCAGAGTCTGATGTGACGCGATAGTGAAGTGGACTGCCTGTTTGGGCTGAGGTCATCCAGGTGGCGATTTGCTGGGCCTTCATTAACCAGAAGACGAAGAAGAAGAAGAAGAAGATGAAGAAGAAGATGAAGAAGAAGAAGAAGAAAGCCGAAGCGGCATTTCTAATCAAGGCGCCCGCTGAACCGTTTCACAGCTGGAATTGTGTAACTGGATATTTGGCATCGACATGAATTATGTAACATTCTCCGGCGCGGCGTGCGTTATTACAGCACGCTACCGGTCCGTGACTGATTTTTCTTGGTCCCGTTTTGCTCCCGACTGACAATCCACACCATATTACTTCTCTTTACCGGCATTAAGATCTCATCCACTGTGGCTAAAAAATGCAAATGCAAAAGCACTAAAGGTCAGGGATCGGTGCAATCGTTCCCCAGCGGGGCAAAGCATAGTTCGCAGAGAGACACACAGAAATTGTACAGTACAGTATTACCCAAAACGGCGCTGTGTTCTCTCCAAAAATTCGGCCACGCACGGCTCTCGAACACCCCTGGCTGCTGACCCTGTTTAAGAAATCACTACACGCAACATCGGGCCTGATAAGTGCTTTTGAGACGGCTGTGTTAAAAAAAAAGGGATCGCGATTGGATGGTTATCGTTTGATGTGTAAGCGAGAGTGTTTTCATCCAGCGAGGAGCCGGCCAACTGCCAAACCGCTCAGCGCTATTTTGCTTCCATCGCTTTTATTACATCTTTTTGGGGCGGGGGGCGGGGGGGGGGATATCTTTGAAATAAAAGGTCCGATTTAATCAGGGTGCTGCTGGTTTTTTTTTGTAGCGGCTCAGCAATTTAACTGACCGAATAAAGCAGTTGATTACACGGTTAAGTCACAGAGAGTTCGGTTTGCGGGTCTGTTTTTTCCCCCCGCAGAGTTTAAGGTGAAAACAGAAATCAGCAGATCCAGCAGCTCTCCGGCACCATGGATTTCAGAGCCCCGTTGCGCCAAGTGGAGCACGCATTTTCATTCTGTTTTATTTGAAATTTTAGGCTGCCTTTTTTAAACGTCTGGCCAGGGACGGCAGATGAAAACTTAGCCCTTCAGGGCTAACTCTGGCTCATTTACATTTTGGCTGTTGATTGGTGCGCGTTGTTCCCGAAAAATAAACCAATAGTCGTGGACAAGTCAACAACCTCCAAGGCTGTTCTTCCACAATGGTTTTACTTTACTTTTACTTTTACGTCATTTTATTTTGTCGTGGCTTGACTTATTCTGCCTTGATGCTATGCACAGGGGGTCTGCCAGTGGGGTCTAGAAACCAATGGGGATTTCTAACATATTCTTCATGTGCTTATGCAGTACATTCACCTGGGAAAAGTTCAAATCTGCCACAGATCAGACAATTATCGAACTCTCTCACAACAAGTTCACCGGTAAATTCTGCTCTTATTGAATGACCTGAATTACCACATCTAGCCTTTTGCAAGTTGTTGCCGAATTGTGTAACCTAAATACAAAAACAAATATTGCAACCCATTATCTCTCTCTCTCTCCCTTTCTCTCTCTCTCTCTCTCTGTCTCGTCCATCTGTCCCACCCTTGCCCAGCATACAGCAGTCAAAGAGAGAGGATGATTGTAATAGCTTCAGATTTGCTTCACTGTGATGTAGTGAACAATTAGCGATGTTCTTCGTTCTGCCTGTAACTCAGAGTGGCAGTAGAGATGCTCATGTTTTTTTTTTTCATCCAACACGCTTCCCCCCCCCCATCCCCCACCCCCCCACCCAGCCCCTTCATCGCTCACCCCACCAATTTGAAAGGATGACTAATCTGCAGAAACAATTAATGAAGATGCGTATTATGAATGAGAAAGAAAAAAAAACATCTGGCATTGCGGTCTCACCTGTGAATGGAAGGGCTGTCGCGTGTGTCATACTGAGCGGGGTTTTTTAGGGCCAGACTCAATTGCAAATGAGGAACAGGGGGAAAAGGCCATAGCGACCTGGAGATTTCATCTGTACGGTTTGTGCTGTGTCCTGTGTGTGTTTGTGTGTGTGGGTGTGTGCATGTGTGCTTGTATGTGCGTGTATGTGTGTGTGTGTGTGAATGTCGCGTGCTTGTATGTGCGTGTATGTATGTGTGTGTGTGTGTGTGTGTATGTGTGTGCGCGTGCTTGTATGTGCGTGTATGTATGTGTGTGTGTGTTTGTGTGTGTGTGTGTGTATGTGTGTGTGCATGTGTGTGTGCGTGCTTGTATGTGTTTGTGTGTGTATGTGTGTGTTTCGGCCTCGTATCCTGTTGTAGTGGTTGCGTTACATATTTATTTTTAGCTAATCGGTAACGTGCTGTAAACAAGGGGCTCCCTTCCCTCTCTCCCACCGTCACTGACAGGTGACATAATCACATGCACTGTCTGTTCTCCCTCATTTCCAGGAGTTCTTCTCTTTCTCACAGTGGGCTGGGGAAATAACATTCAAGTGCTCCCGTTTTTCCAGTTAAATTATCCTTGGAATTACTGCACTGTGCCACTACGCCAGTTGTGAATTGATTGGTTGATCGATCTGTGGACTGACTCGTTCATTTTAACATTGGGCTTGCTTGGATGACAGACGGCTGGATGAATGGACAGAGAGACAGACATACAGATCTTCACTTTAACATTTTTTGTTTAGTTGTTGCAATAAGATTAATTTGCATTGGATCTGAGCAACTAATGTTCTGGGTTTGTGATTACCGAATGGATAAAATAAAAGTTGATTTCTGAAGTGTATTTATTGAAAACCACCAATGACTTATCGTATCGCCTTGGACAAAAACTTCTGTCAAATAAATGTAATGTAATGTACTGTATTGAAAATCACCAACGCCTTATAAGTGTTGCATGAAACTGACAACAACAAAAAAACAAAAAACAAAGACAGACTGTGGCACATCAGCTGTGACTATTGGATTCCAGCCTCTGTTACCATAGAAACATTTCCTGTCTTGCATCTCCAGGGTAGTTGGACTCATTGGAACAGGAGATGTCATCAGAGATGGTGACAGCAAAGTTCACACGGTAACAGAATAGTTTTCCTTTACGAGAAAATCCTACAAAGGAAACAATTTAGTGCCAGGTGCAACCTTTGCATAGTTTTGGATGAACACACACACACTCATGCTCATGCTTGCACTCAACAAGCAACATGAAACAGCAGTTTGTTTAGCAGTGACCAAATTTTCTTTCAAACTTCACAATTTAAGAACAAAGACTTGCTTTTTTTTATTTCAGGAACTGTATTTTATTTAGAATTGTTTGTCATATTGGTTAACGCTGATGCATAATATACAATACTTTTTACAACTGGGGAGTGCATACAGTCATTGACATGGGGTGGGGGGTGGTAATCATCATCTGGTAATTTTTTTTTTTTGAACCATTCTTAAACCGCCCCTCCCTCGTCTGCAATTTCAACCCCCCCCCCCTTTTTTTGTCACCCCCATGACAGGCTGATTTTTAAATCTTGGACAGGCCCCCGTTATTAAAATGTCCAGAGTTCTGCATTCAGAGGAACGTCACTGTGCGCAGTCCATCATCCTCCTTATATTCATATGAATGGAAAATACCCGAAAACTATGCGATAGGCTATAAAAATGTAAATTAAGTAGACATAATACAAGTGTCTGGAATGACAAAAGGACAGTGTTGCAGTGAAAATATTTTTTAAATATATATATATAAAATATACACATATATATATTTTTTTGTCCCGGTAGATGGTGCAGGCTTCACCAAACGAGACTGGTGTGACACTAATTGGCGGGTCTTAGGAGGACATGTGACCTCCAGCAGAGTCCCTGCAGGTAAAATAAAGGTCCTGTCCCGGCCCTCACTGTAGGAGCGGTTGCCGTGGCATCAGACCCGCATAACGCTGTTCTGACGGCACTTTTTGCAATTTGTATTTTTCTGGCCTTAATATTGCAGCTTGTTCTTCCCCTTAGTTTGACTTGGCATGAGCTAGCTCAGAATAATGTTCACCGCGTGAACTGGACTGTGTTCTCGGCTATAAACAGCTGTGCGAAATGAGCACAAGTACCTTATTGAACCTGTTTTGTAGTTGTTCCAATGACCCCGATATGCACTTTTTGTACGTCGCTTTGGATGAAAGCGTCTGCTAAATACATGCGATGTAATAGCGCATAAATATCAGTGGCGTTTCAGTGCTGCTCATTTCTGGAAGGGGGCGGAGAACTCGACGCACACGTCGCCATCTGCGCCGGGACCATCTGCTCGGTCCGGGGCGCCGAGTTCTCCGCGATGCGAGCGTGAGCGTGGCGTGTGGAGCGCGGGGCGCGTGGAGCGCGGGGCGCGGCGTGGGGGTGAGCAGCTTCTCGGCGGCGATAGGGCAATCCACCGAGAAGCTGCTCGCCCCCATGCCGCACTGTTTCAAGATACCAAATGTACCCAAAATGGGGTCACGCACTCATTCTGACACCAGTGCACTACTGATTAAGAACAGAAGCCCAAAAAACTCCCCCAAAAAAACATGACATCATCATTTCATCTCAGACGTAACCCCCCGGCCCTCGAAACTTTCTTCACACTAAGTACACTTTAGCAAGTTCGTGATCTCTGCCAAACTATTCTGTCTGCAAGTCCACGTTAAGGGCAAAGGCCGATCGGATCCATCCAGCTCAACGTTCCCGTTTTCTGTGCGAGATCTGTATCTGTTTCTATTGCGTATCCATGGTGACGGGGCGTGACACAGTGTGAGACCCTCCCCCTTTCCCCTTCCACAACCCCCCCCCCCCCCCCAACCCTATACCTGAGTTTCGCTCTACGCCAACAAGCTTGTGTGAAATGCTTTTGTTTTCCTGTGTGTTATTCCCGGTATCTCACTTTTTGCCATGAAAGAGATACAGTACTTAGAAACCAGTAAAAAAGGAAATGGGGAAAAAAAAAAAAAGAAATTCTCTCCTCAGCTGGTCTGATAGAACCTGACAGGAATAACGATTGGGCCTTCGCCTGAACACCGTTTTTTTTTTTTTTTTTTTTTTTGGTCGTTGGTAAAATTAGTTTATTGATCAGCGACCAAAGTTTATTTTCTGTTCTTAATTCCTCTGATCTTTGAACGATTGTGTCAAAGCGCGACCAGGTTCCTCCGCCGCCGACCCATCCCTACCGGCGCACTGCGACTCGGCCGCTCCGTAACGAAGATTCGATAACCTGCGACTCCCGCACTGCGGAAATAAAAATGATCGATAAGTGTCACCCCGCGCTCACCCCGCCCTGGACAGGAGAGGCGTCAAAAACCGGTAAACGGTGTCGGAGACAGCCGCGCGTTCCAAAGCGCGGCACCTTGCCGTATGCCGCCGAAACGTCCGCTCGGACGCGCCGCCTGCCAAGAGCGGACATACCGTGCGGAAGCGGCGTCGGCTAATGACCGCTGCTGCTTTTAGAGTAAGCAGAGCGGTGGGACAGGTGTGTTAATGTTAACCGGGGGGGGGGGGGGGGATGTTAGCTCAGGAGGCAGAGCGGTGGGACAGGTGTGTTAATGTTAACCGGGGGGGGGGGGATGTTAGCTCAGGAGGCAGAGCGGTGGGACAGGTGTGTTAATGTTAACGGGCGGGGGGGGGCATGTTATCTCAGGAGGCAGAGCGGTGGGACAGGGTGATATGTTAAAGGGGGGGTGGGGTGGTGGGGGGGGTACATTAGCTCAGGAAGCAGAGCGGTGGGACAGGTGTGATAATGTTAAAGGGAGGGGTGGTGGTGGGGGGGGGGTACATTAGCTCAGGAGGCAAAGCGGTCGTCTGGCAACTGGATCCCCAGCCTCCTGAGTGTGTCGAAGTGTCCTTGAGTGAGACACCTGATCCCCCCCCCATCGCCCCCTCTATCGCCCCCAACCAGCCAGCGTGTGGCTTGTGTGGTTGCCTTGATAGCCGTTAGTGTGTGATGAAACAGGGAAAGAAGGCAAGGGATCGTGCAAGCCAGCTAGACGTGCGGGTGATCAAGTGATCAGGTGGCCAGTTGCAGGGATCCATTTTGTAGCCAATCAGACGTGGGGGCGATCAGGTGATCAGGTGATCAGGTGCAAGGAGCCATTTTCCTGGGGATTTTACCAGGACCATGTCCAAAACAGTCCCCAACTACTGCATCCTTCAAAATACTCTACTGTCAACTGAGCCTACTGCTTAGTGCATACTCTTAGTACACGATGGGTAGTACGTGAAAAATATCCTCCATACTTTTTCTTCCCCCAGCTGCTTGGTGGAAGTGTCATAAGAGTATGCTATTTTTTCACATGGGAAACCATGGAGAGTCTTACGCTGCTTATGAACCCGTCACTTTCAGGCCTGTGATGATTATTAAGCCATTTTATGGCTACAGATCGTTTTGAAGTATTGCCACGTGCTAACCGGTGCGGAGAAGCTTGTTGATGCTGTCGGCTCTTCAAGGCTTTATCGCTGCAGTGTTAAACTGGACGAAATCTCTGCCGAGCCACTTCGGGCTTCACCATGAATGGCACAGCTGCAGGCAGGAAGTGAGCAAAAAAATGTGGAAGGACAAGCAGGTTGCGCCTGTTTTGGCCACTCTCTACTGGCTTCTGATTGGTTGGCAATTGTCATTACTAGTTCACGAATTCATACATGGAAGCTGTTGCTTCCACTTCAAAGTCTTGCTCTGCTCCCAGCAAAGCAGTGCTGATCTGTTTTAACCAATCAAAACTACTTTTATTGCTCCTCCCACTCTGGGTCTAATGAAACCCCATTCCGTTTAGACCACTCACATGTGGCATTCATTCCTAAATGTAAACAGAGTCCTAACTACCTCCCCTTTAAAAGCTGCATAAATATGCAGTTGAATCCCGCATCGTCTTGTAGACTGTACTCGTGTCTATTGAATTAAAACATCTGTGTATACATGCAGGAATTTATTTACATATTTTGCATTGATTATTCTGTTAACCAAACAAATAAATAAATAAATAAATCTGGAGAGACTTATAACTGCTTAAAACCAACAAAGATTGAATTAAATAGCAGCAGAGTGTTTATTAATAGTACCAATTAAACAGTTAAGCAAAAGCATTATGAAAATTCCTGCACCCGGATATGAGCGCCTGTGAAAACCTAACCCGCTAATTAGACGCGCGTGGTGTCACCACTGCACACATATTTAAACAGGCTATAGGTAGGATGCATGTATGCAAAATCCACTGGGTTTCCTATTTCAGAAAGAGTGTGAGAGAGCGATAGAGAGAGAGAGGGGGAGAGAGAGAGAGAGAGAGAGAGAGAGAGGGTTTCAATATTGTACAATCTTGGTTTGCATTACATGTGTTTGCGTCTTGGTTAAACGATTCGGCAATAACTTGCAGAAGGATAAATGTGTATTTCAGGTCATTGAAAAAGAGCAGAATTTACTGGTGAACTTGCCCGCCGGCTGAATTTATACATATACCATTAAAATGTACCATACTCTATGGACACGGCCACTTTAGAGGAGTGTTTTTACTGTTGTATTTAACCTAGAACCAGAAGCTGCCGATTCACTGCAGCACCTTACCAGAGTCGAAAGCCAGATAATGAGCAGAATATCCCGCTAGATTGATAAACACACCAGTCCCGCACACCTGGTTCGCGATGGTCCATTTTCGCAATGCTGTCCCTTTCTCAGTCAGTTGTTAAGGGCAGAGCTTCTAGAGAACCTGATTACGGCGTCACTTCTGCCACGAGCCGTCTGCACTACTTTAAATATGTCACATAGAGAACGTGTGGCGTTTTACAGAATCATTTGATCCGAAATCATGCTCCTGATGCTTCTTCTTTCATGGAAAGGAAGAAAAACTGGCGCAAGGACATCTCGGCTACATTGGCGTGTTAAATACGCGGCGCCCATAAATATTTTCGTGTCTGACTTGGGAAAACAAGCAACCCCCCCTACCCCCCTCCCCCCTTCCCTCCTCCTCCGGTTTTGCACTGTAGACGTGTGGCTCTTGTCAAATCTTTGTTTTGTCTTGTCAATCTGCTCAGTTGCTGGGACGTGCCTTGTTTCTCAAACCTATATTGCGCAGGCGTGATCCAATCTGAGCCCAGCGAAATGCTCTTGGATATAGAATGGGATCACCCTCTCTGCTCCGATATCGTGTTAACCTATTTCTGGGAGTGAGTGAACCAAGACGCTGCGGGCGGTCTACTTCCTGGACTCATCCTTGAGGGAAATCGGAGCGTGCACGTTTCGCCGGTCACTTTTTCGGCACAAACAACGGACGTCAACCTGTGGATGACAAGGCGAGCGAATCAAAGAGATTACATTCGCGGCTCCGCAGTAGCGTTGTCACAGCCCCCTCTGCCATTAAAATCTAGGGCGCGTGGCTTGGCTGTAAGCGGCTGCGCATCCCGCGGTTTTTATGAAAGGGGAAAACGCGCAGTCCGAAAGTGAATCGATTTCGGTTTATGAATGGCCCTGACATGGAGGAAATTCCGTTTCAGAAAGTCAAAACCCGGAGGAAGAGAGGCCACTGTCCGTCCGGATCCCGTTTGAATGCCATCGCCTGCGAGGACGAGTTTGACTGCAAGGAGCTGGAATCGCTCTTTCAAATTTACAACCTGAAACTGGAGCAGACCTCGACCCTGAAGGCGCTGGCGGTTTTGATCGTCATGGCATCAACTTTGGCTCTGGTGGAACTGATGTCCGGTCCCAGCCTCACCATCTCTAAGGGATCCCATCCGGTGCACTGCATCATATTCGTCTCCTTGTTCATTGTCACCAATGTCAAGTACCTGCACGTGACACAACTTCAGCAGATCGTCAAGCTGACCCTGCTCTTCAGTTTCACCTTCGCTTTTCTCTGCTGCCCGTTCTCTCTGGGCGCCTACGGCGTGGAGCCGCCGACGTCCCCGGAGCAGGGGATGTGGCAGCTCATGCTAGTCACGTTTGTCGCCTACTCGCTCCTGCCTGTTCGGACTCTGCTGGCCGTGCTATTTGGAATTATGGTGGCCGTGTCCCACGTTATCGTAACAGCCACGTCAGTCACTGCCAAAAGACAGAGATTGTGGAGAACGGTAAGAAGTCTTTTTTTTTCTTCTCCCAGAAAACAACTACTTTTTGTGCACCGATACGTTAAGGTACCCTCAATCGTCTATGCGTCTATGCGTAGTGGGTACTTGGCTGTCTCAGTCTGTCTGAATGTTATGTTGCGTGGTGTTGATACACCCAGTTCAAGTGCGCGTGAAAAAAAAAACAATTAGCGGACGCTAGCGATTCTCAGTTCAGCACTCAAAAGATGGACAGCGGCGTGCAAAAAGAGCACGAGCGCGTGGAGAAGCGCTTGGGAGTTTGTGCTGTGCCTCCACGTCGCTCACGCAGCTTAAAGTTTGCAACTCACGCGCATTCACAGGCATTTATTTCACACGAATATCCCCTCTTGTGAGTGGCATTGGATACTAGATGTGTTTTCACCACAGAAATGTGACGCTTTTGCAATTTCAACGGCGTGGAGCCGTAGCGCGTGCATTAGGCGCCTTGCTGGGTCCGAACATTATTGTGATTTATACTAGCCTATCTCCTGATTCGAACACGGACGTTGTTACTTTAAAGCGTATTTGGGAATTTACCAAGTGTTAGGTATAGCGACATTAAATCAACGGTCCTTATTTGTTTATTTGGGTCCTGGGGATGTTGTTTGTACCTTTTGCCTACATTTCCTGGTGTCATATGGAGTGAGAAGTAAATTATCCAAAACAAAACAAATCTCTATGTGGAAAATGTGGAATTTCTTTGGTAAAGAAATGTGAATGGCACAATATTTTAACCCAGATTTCATACCCTCCCTTGAGCACGTGCTACTCGCCTTAGAAACTATTTTTTAATAGAAACTGCAATCAATTCAAAGGCTTAGATCAGGACCAGTGAAGCGTTCTTGTTATCTTTCTTGTTTCGAGCTACATGTCTTGCCTGGGCATGGTCAGCGACCGCGATTGTGATAAATGTGTCAAATTCAATGTCAAAAGTGGAATAAACCATGCTTTCGAATTAACTTCACTTGGCTAATATCTGAGAAATGCTTCAACATCCATGCCTTTACGCGAATTAGGCTACATACGGTAAATTAGCCTGCGCTTAAAATAAATAAATAAATAAATAAAACAAGGAGAGAGAAAAAAACCCAGCTAAATAAGGAAGAACTAATATCGACATTACTCACACATTAACATTCCGAAATGCCCACGCGTGCTTAAGGGACTAATCAGAGTGTTGGACACGACTTACCCACCTGCACGCGCCTCTGTCAAGTTTCTTGAGTTTGGCCTGGCATATTTAGACAGCCCTTCAGATGTCATTTACGGTCCAGGATACTAGTGAATTTGATATCTAGTTTGACCTTGCTCAAAATGACCCCGACTGATGTAATGTTTCCAAACACAAACTTCTGCTGCTGCTGCTACTACTACTACTACTACTACTACTACTGCTGCTGCTGATGCTGCTGCAGCTACTACTACTACTAGTGCTGCTACTACCACCACCACCACCACCACCATTCCTACTACTACTTATAATAATAATAATAATAATAATAATAATAACCAATTCAATGGTGAAATAAACAAAGGCATAAAATAGCCTAGACTCCATCTTAATGAAGTCAGTCACTAGGTTCACCGTTTCCTTCTATTGGACCCTACAAGTAATGGGAATATATTGACATTTGTTATGCCAATAATGTATATCCATAAAAATAGAAATAACAGCATGTGTATGTGTCTGAAAATCAAATTCATAATAATGGACATACTTTTCAATCACAGAATAAAATCAGCATGAAACACTATTTAAAAATAATATTCATACACCATTCATATACAGTATAACATATATAAAATATATGCTATAGTACACAACATGGCCAAAAGTATGTGGACACCTGACATCCTAAATCTCATCCAACATTATGGGAAATAATACAGAATTGGTCCACTCTTTTCTGCTATTACAACCTCCACTCTTCTGGGAAGGTTTTACACTAGATGTTGGAGTATTGCTGCAGGAATTTGTTTCCATTCTCTCAGAAGAGCATTAGTGAAGTTGGGCACCGATTGGGCGATTAGGCCTGGCTCGCGGTTGGCTTCCCAATTGATCCCAAGGGTGTTGGACGGGGCTGAGGTCAGGGCTCTGTGCGGGACAGTTCTTCTGCATCGTTCTCAACAAAATCGTTTCTATATGGACCTTGCGTTGTCATGTTGATACAGGAAAGGGCCTTTCCAAAACTGTCGGGGAAGCACAGAATCGTCTAGAATGTGAATGTTTGCAGTAGCGTTGGGATTTGCCTTCACTGGAACTAAGGGGCCTAGCCCAAGCCATGAAAAACAGCCCAAGTCCAAGGAGTGTCCAGATATTTTTGGTCATGTGGCGTGTACAAAATAGGTTCTTAGCTGCATGTGATACCAATTGTGATGCTTGCAAATAGTGGGTAGGGGAGCAACACAAGAGCAAATATTGGGTTCAATGATTGATTTTCATTAATTCACACACACACCCACACATACACACTCACACACACAGGCGCGCACACTGGTGAGCCAAATAACGACTGTAGTGTTTATTTCTTTATTGAAAACCAATTGCTGGTCAAAATTCTATTGGACACGCCAATTAAGTTCCCGATTAACCAGCCTGGAATCACTGCAGTCTTTGTAATAACTCAGGGATGCATTCTGTGTAATATAATGCTTATACATGTGTACATAGTGTGTGGACCCTGTAAAATGCAGTATGAGTATTTGGTTTTAGAATAATCATTAGAGTACATTGGACGGTTGCTTGGCAACCGAGTTTCAGCCCTGGGTCATATAAGACACGACTTTATTACTTCACTTTATCAACATTTTATTGATATTTAGTCATTTTATCACAGCATTACTGTAACCTGATCAATTACATGACAGGAAAATGAAAATGCACATGTCCAAAGTCCGGAAAGCTGTCTGTGACTTCTCATTGTTTGACTTGTTCATAAAGTGATATGTTGCTGTTAATTTGACCCTAATGTCAGTAAAAAAGAACTTAATTCTACTGGATTTTGTAGCCTGTGTAATATAAGCAGTGCTGAATCACTCCTGCCTACTGTGATTGGTCAGTCAATCTGCCTGCTGAATCACTTTTTCATTTGACAGTACATTTGCCTTCCTTATGCATTTGCATATTTGTCTTTTCATTGGACCTTCTGTTCTGCCCTGCCAATCGGACAAGTCTCTCTCTCTCCTCATTTACGTTTGTCTCTATTACACTTTGAACTTTGAGCCATCCAATGGCTATAGTAAAGCCAACATCTAAAAGAACGCCTACAAAAGTTTATGCAACATCAACCTTTTTTCCTATCTTTAAAAAAAAACAAACAAAAAAAAAAACATCCCATAATCCCCTCTAGTACTCATAGACAATTTACAAGATAGAAGCTCGCATTCAGCAAGGCTGAGACAGGAGACACCGTGCGACGGCACCGTCCTCAAAATAAATGATGAGGACGACGACAACAACGACAACAAGAATAGCAGCCACAACAGAACATGTTCCTCAAGATTAATGACACGGCTTCAGTCTTTCAGGCGCTCGTTTGGGGCCGTCTGGGTAGTGTAGAGGTATAAGCGCTCGCCTACCACCGCAGAGGCCCGGGTTCAATCCCCGGCTGCGGTACTTCCGGCTTGGTCAGTCGTCCCTACGAACACGACTGGCAGTGCTCGCGGGTGGGAAGCCGGTGAGGCTATGAGTCCTGATCGTTGCATTAGCGACTCCTACTGGTTGGTGGCGCCTTTTCCGCGGGGAGGGGATCGGGGGGAGATAGCGTGAACCTCTGCGCGCGTTACTCTCTCCCAGTGAAACTCCTCGCTGTCAGGTGAGAAAGAAGCGGCTGGCGACTCCACGTGTATCGGAGGCTGGCATGTGGTAAGTCTACACCCTCCCCAGACCGACAGAGGATAGTGCATCGACCAGGACTGTGTGATACACACGGGGAATTGGTATAACGACTAAATTTGGGAGAAAATGGGAGAAAAAATGGCGAAAGAAAAGTGCTCGTTTGTACGGCCAGGAAAGGTCCCCGTTAAGACAGTTAGGCCAAATGAAAGGCCTCTGGTTCTAACGCAGCGTGCGTTGTTTTTTTTGGGGTTTTTTTTTTACCGTTGGCTGCGTAATATTCACGCATTTCCCATGTCATCGAAGATTGAAGCGCAGGGAATGAGAGTCAAGGACTCCTTCACGCACCCGTGCCCCCCCCCCCCCCCCCCCCCCCCCCCGGTGCTGCTGTACTACAGAGCTGTTTGCTGTCAAGTGCCACTTTTCCACCGCGGTCACCAAAACGACACCGGGACAAAAATATCTGGACACCCCCCCTTGGTCTGGGGCTGTTTTGTAATGGTTTGGGGTAGGCCCCTTTAGTACCAGTGAAGGCAAATCCCAATGCTGCAGCGTACAATCACATTCTAGACAATTCTGTGCTTCCCCCCGACAGTTTGGGGAAGGCCCCTTTCCCGTTTCCGCATGAGAATGCCCTCGAGCACACAGCCAGGCCCATATAGTAACGGTTTTGCCTAGAACGGTGAACTTGACTAGCCTGCACCAAGCCCTGACCTCAGCCCCATCCAACACCTTTGGGATCAGTGGGAAAGCCAACTGTGAGCCAGGCCTAATCGCCCAATCATTGCTCGACCTCAGTAGTTTTCTTCTGGCTGAATGGAAACAAATCCCCACAACATCTAGTATAAAAAAAAGTCTCCCCAGAAGAGTGGATGTTATTATAGCAGCAGAGGGCAGACCAACTCCAACATCCATGATTCTGGGTGAGGTTTTGGATGTCAGGCATCCACATGCTTTTGGCCATAATGGTGTAAATTAATTAAACAGTATACAAATGTAATTATGACATTTGGGATGTGGATCTGGAGGCACCCACACAGTCTCTGCTATTGAGACCGCCCCCGGTCTCACTGCTCTCCCGCTGTATTTAACTCTGGCTCTGCATTGCAGCTGGTGGCCAACACGGTCCTCTTCACCAGCGTCAACCTGTCGGGCGTGTTCGTGCGGATCCTCTCTGAGCGCGCTCAGAGGAAGGCCTTTCTGCAGGCGCGCAACTGCATCGAGGAGAGGCTGAGGCTGGAGGACGAGAACGAGAAGCAGGTAGGACCTTCATACACACGTGCGTATACACACACATAAGCGCGCACACATATGCATGCACGCATACACACACATACACACACACACAAGCGCGCGCACACACGCATGCACACATACACACACACACACATACACACACATAACACACACAAGCGCCACATCAGCATGCACACAACACACACTACACCACACCTGCACACACACATGCACACATACACACACACACAAGCGCGCGCACACACGCATGCACACATACACACACACACAAGCGCGCACACACACATGCACACATACACACACATACACACCCACACGCCCACACCCACACACTCGCACACACACACACACACACAAAGCACACGCACACACACACACACACACCTGCACGAACCAGTACACAGAGACCCTCATATGTATGCACACATACACACACACACAAACACATGCGCACATGAACACCCAAATATACAAAATCTCTGGTGCATGTATGTGCTTGTATACAAGCGTGCGTACCAGCACACGCATGCACAAGAACATGTCCATTCATGCATGCGTGCATGCGCAGCCACGCAAACACCGAAGAGACAAACACATGTGCACATGTGCAAATGTTTGTGCGTCTACACACACTCTAACACACACCCCCCCCCCCCCTCCCTCCCCTGCTGTAATTAAGATGTTCAGGGTGCACCTAATTATTGCATAATACGTTATCATATGCCTGATTTCCTAAATGGTCATGACCCCTACGCATGCCATATCAGCACCAGCATTCCTCTTCCAGTCCGGCCTGCATATCTTCAGAGCGCATATCTCCTCACACGGCAGCGCTGACGATTACCATAACAACAGCTTTCCGTACAATCACGCTCCCTGCTCCCCGGGCCAGACGAGCCTTTCTTTCAATTAAAACCGACGTATCGAAGAATTTTGCGTTTAATGAGGCCTGTCTGAGTCTCTGAAAGCGGGCTGCAGTCGATGTAACAATCAGCCACGTGCGGACACGCTTTAATCAGCCAGCAAGCAGACCGTTTTTAACGGCAAAAATGATTTTAGCGTGCGCGTAAAAAAAACAATAAAAAAAACATACATTTCGGTTCCTCTACATGCTGTCAAATTAAACGAGCCTGTGTTTTGACAGATAATTACTCCAGTAGATTGGATTCTTTTTGCTTCCGAGGCTTTTTCAAAGGTCATTGAATTAAAAAATTAAATTATATATACATAATATATAATTATAAAATGAATACATGTATATAATAAACCCGTAACTGCCTTGACCGTGATCTTTGAACATAATGAATCCAGCCCTTGTTTTAGATGAGGGGCAGGTTGTTTGAAGGCATCAATATTCATGATGCAGTCCATGCCTGCAGTTTAATTGATGTCTGGTTCGGGAAGACTGGGTGGATACGGCAATATGGTAATGCAAGATTTAGGCTTCAGGGAAAGGCTAATGTGATTGGTCCTTATGAATGCACACACTCTTCATTGCAGAAATGTGAACATAAAGAGTTATCGGGAAATATTTTAAAGATGATCCCGTTATCTTATTTGAATATATCGCCCATGTTTGTGTGTGTGTGTGCACGCGCGTGTGTGTGTGAACAAAGCAATAGAAATGTGTAAGCCTGTTTCATTTTTTATTTAATTTTACTGTACTGTACTGTACTGTATGTATATGTGTAGTTGACAATTAAGTACCCCCTGTTATAGTGAACATAATACTTGGCACTTACTGTACAGAATGTTAATGTCGTAGTCATGGTACTTAGGTAGTTATTTAGCCACTGCATGACTGCACATATGGCTGTGTACCCAGTACTCAGTATCTACCTATACCATGGGCTATCCTTTATTGCCATTTTTTAGACTTAGTAAGCCAGCACCACTAAGCACGCTTCTATGAGAATAAATATGTAGTAATTTTGTTAAATCCAAATAACCATAAAATGTTTGGTTTTTTTCCCCCAGTTGTTTTCACTTTCTGGAATTCAAAATCATTAACTAATTATATCATGATCCACACTTGTTAAAAAAAAAATCCTGCACAAATATGATGAGAAAAGATTTGCTTGACGGTATATCAAAGTTAAAATTGTAGAAGCTTTAAATGCCTGCATACATAATTAATGGAGCTGATGCCTGCAATAACTCTGAATCTTTGCATCAGTCTGTCTCTGTACATAGTAGACATGAATTATTATTATTATTATTATTATTATTATTCTGCCCCTCCCAATCAGCAGTACAGATGCATGTTGCATCATGTAGACTAAGAAATGTATATTTAATTTACATAGTTGATGTAATCCCAGTTGTGACATAATGGCTGCTTCTCCACCAGATCCTCAGCAAGCAAAATAATCTAATTAAATAGCGGATTCTATTATTTAATTGAATCGTAAATGGCAGTTAACAGGCCACATCCAAAAAAAATCTGAACAAAAAAAATGGTACAAAAAAGTTAAAATAAATGCAAAAAAAAAAAACAAAAAAAGCCCACAGGTGTAGTGCCACACTAGAAGGTTTTTGTAGAAGAGCGCCCTGGTGATGTTTTTAAAGATGGAAACAGAAAATGCCCAAAAGAGAGCAGTCCAGCGGCTTTGCTCCAGAATCCGCTCGGCTTTTTCGTACCTACGCATCTGAACTGCGCCCGGATCTGCCAGCGAGCGCTTTGCATCGTGGGTAAACAGTGTGCGGAAAGCGCGCTATGATCAAAGCGGCCGTTTCCCCCCACAGCTTCTCTGATCGCTGAAATTGATTAAGTTATTCTGAAAGCGAGGAAAGGCGAGGCGTTCGGCCGATGCTGAGGTCGGTGTTTTGGAGCGGCGCCCGAGACGATAGAACGAAACGACGGCTGTGCTGAGTGTGCGGTTTTTTGCCCTTGTTTTGTTTTTTCGTTTTGTTTTTTTTTTTACTGCGCGATCTGAGGGGGCGTAACCGGGCCCAGATCTCTGATTTGAGGCTTTTTCATTTGAAGCCGTGGATTTCTGGCTATGGATTTGAGGCTGTGGGTTTGAGGCTATGGATTTGAGGCTGTGTATTTGGGGCTGTGTATTTGAGGCTGTGGGTTTGAGGCTATGGATTTGAGGCTGTGTATTTGGGGCTGTGTATTTGAGGCTGTGGGTTTGAGGCTATGGATTTGAGGCTATGGATTTCTGGATATGTATTTGAGGCTGTGTATTTGAGGCTGTAGATTTGAGGCTATGGATTTGAGGCTTTGGATTTGCGGCTATGGATTTCAGGCTGTGGATTTGAGGCTGTGTATTTGACGCTTTGGATTTGAGGCTGTGGATGATATAAAACCGAGAGAGAGGATGGCATTTGTCGCTCTAGTGGACTAAGTATGTTTGCACCATTAATATATCAAACTCTTTATGAATTCAGCCATATGTGCTAAAACATATGTGCTACCACTTGTGCCCACATTAATGGTATGTCTGCATCTTTAAGGCTGTCATATTCAAGTAGAAAATGTTGTGAGACTACCGGAGGAACATTTGTGTAAATTAAGATTTCACACTTTTGGAGTGAAAATCTTCTACGGCTGAGGGGCAAGTAACATTTCCCTTTGTCAGCAAGCTTTCCCAAGCTGAAGGTGTGTGTACATGTTGTAAATCTTAATTTAGTTCATCGAGCTTTTCACCCACTTCCTGGAAAAAAAAAAAAACCTGTTTTACTGTTCGTTAGGGTTGTCAAAATTTACGAGTTAACACATGCGATTAATTGTCAAGGATTTTTTGTTTGTTTTAAATTGCATTTTTCACATTTACCTTAGCTCGTATGCCCTTGCTGACAGTTGACAGCTTTCCCTCACAGTTTGAATCCACTATAATCAGCCTGATAGGATGTTAGAAAAAGCAGCTGATGTAGTATTAGCTGGCATTATTGTGGCAATAATGGCAGTATTGCCCTTGATAAAGTTCTTTCTGATGGTAGCAAGAAGGCCACACAAATGGGATGTTTTAGAATCAATTTTACTGGAGCCAAACACCAGATTTAAAAATGTGATTAAATATGTGTTTAGACCTACAGCCTCAGAGTTGCAAGGCCAGTTCCCTGACCAGGAAGCTGCCAGACCAACCCCTCAGTTTTTGTTTAAATATTTTTTTGAGCTTTTTCAACTTTATTGGATAGAACAGTGTAGAGAGACAGGAAGAACAGGGGAAGAGAGAGGGAGGGAGAGATTCGAACCGCCGATGTCGCGGCTCGCAATGAGCATGTGGACAGTGCTCTACGGGCTATGCCACGAGAAACCCTAGACCCCTCACTTTAATCCCTCACATGAAACCATCTAAGCAAAACAGCACCCTTAATATTAAAAACCCTGCAATTCCTTTATGGAATACAATCAGAATGCTATTCCATCACAGTATAACTAAATTAGTAATTATCTTCGTCATAAAATATGCAATACTGTCGGGATTCTCGGGAAAAAGGGGGGGGGGGGGGGTGAAATATCAGTATTCTGTTACATTTTTGTGTGCTCCCAGAAGCAAGTACCGTAGAGCAATGGCTCCCAGCCCTGTTCCTGAAGATCTACGGGTCCTGTAGGTTTTCATTTCAACCCTAATTTGGCACAACCTGACTCTGCTAATTAGCAGCTGAACGAGACCTCTACCTGTTGAAATGAGGTGTGCTTTGATAGGGTTGGGAGTGATAAGGACTGTAGATCAGAACCGTAGATTTCCAGCAGCAGATTTGGGCAGCCCTGCTACAGCACATATACCAGGTATAGTGCCTGGCATTATACACTGTCTGTATAGCCGGACATACAGGGACCACTGCTGTAGGGAATAGCCGTTTATGCGCTAAAGCTGGGGGAACAGGACACTGGGGGAACAGTCTGCTGGAGGAACAGTCGGCTGGGGGAACGGGACACGGGGGAACAGGCGCTGGTGATATGGGGCGCAGGGGGAACAGGACCCTGGTGGTATGGGGCGCAGGGGGAACAGGACCCTGGTGGTATGGGGCCAGGGGAACAGGACCTGGTGGTATGGGGCGCTGGGGGAACGGTCTGCTGGGGAACAGTCGCTGGGGAAGGCAGACGTGGGGAACAGGACCTGGTGGTTTGGGGCGCAGGGGGAACGGGACCCTGGTGGTATGGGGCGCAGGGGGAACAGTATGCTGGTGGTTTGGGGCGCAGGGGGAACAGGACGCTGGTGGTATGGGGCGCAGGGGGAACGGACGCTGGTGGTATGGGGCGCAGGGGGAACAGGGCTGGGTATGGGGGACAGCGCGGGACATGGGGCCGGGGTATGGGCCGCAGGGGGAACAGGACGCTGGTGGTATGGGGCGCAGGGGGAACAGGACCCTGGGGGAATGGGGCGCAGGGGGAACAGTACGCTGCTGAGGGGTGCAGGGCAGAGAGGAGAAGCGAGCGCGCGTTCAGATAAAACGGAGCGAATGCCTTAAATGAATGATTCATGCTGGGTTGCCATGGACTTGGTTGCAGGCGGAAGATCTGAGGTTGGCGGGGGGCGGGGGGGCGGAGGCCGCCTCTCCCTGGTTTAGCAGTTTAGCGGGGCAGGGCCTCAGAAGTGCAAATCACACCCCCCCCCCCCCCCCACCGCACCCCAGCCCTGTGCTAACGGTCTCCTTCCCCCCTCCGCCAGGAACGCCTCCTGATGAGCCTGCTGCCCAGGAACGTCGCCATGGAGATGAAGGAGGACTTCTGAAGCCACCGGAGAGGATCTTCCACAAGATCTACATCCAGAGGCATGACAACTGTCAGGTACGCCTGGCGCACCAGCCCCAACCACCACTCCCCGTCCCCCACCCCAAATCATTCCCCTGAACCCCATGCGACCAACCGCACCCCCCCCCCCCCCCCCACCATCTCCTGTCCCACCTTCAACACCCCTTTCTGCTTCATTTCTGCCAAGTGCGGCCGTGCTCGTTGTGTATACTGCGTGTTGTGCCTGCCACCCTGCGCACCCCCCCGCCCCCCCCCCCCTCCCCCCGCCCCCTGCCTCCTGCCTCTTGTGAAGGTCACGGGCCTCCTGCCTGACCTCTAAATCTTCCGCTTTGCCGTTCGAAGCGCACCCCTGCGTCAGACCTGAGAGGGCTTCGCCGTGGCGACGGGCTCCGTGGTTCGGTAACCGACGGCGCGCGTGACCTCTTCCACCTCAGATTACGATTAGCGGACGGCCGGCGCG
Organism: Anguilla rostrata; assembly: GCF_018555375.3. NCBI lineage: Eukaryota > Metazoa > Chordata > Actinopteri > Anguilliformes > Anguillidae > Anguilla > Anguilla rostrata. The sequence goes on from NC_057936.1 coordinate 64,179,396, forward strand.
GCTGATGCGATTAGCGCGGGGTTAGCGTCGGGGATTACGCCGGCCCGTTAGCCGCGTTCCCGTGCGAATACAGTTTAATAACCTGCTTACTGTTACCCATAAACCCGCACCGCGACAACGCACGGGGCAAATCACAGCTTATTAATGTTCAGGTGAGAACGCTCACCTGACACACTGAGTCAGGCTGGCCCTTTCATTCAGAATGTACCTAAAATGGAAATGATATTCAAATCAGCTGTTTTATGATTTTTAAGAAATTTGAGCCCCTGTTGTCAACACTGTCTCATAGATACAGTGCATATGGAAAGAAACATGAAAACTGAAATAATATATCTACGGTATATATCATTTTAATGTGAATCTAATGATGAGGCAAATGACTGGATATTTGTTGTGCTTGCGTTGATTTTTAAAGAACATTAATCACGTCCAAGTATTTGCGTGACAGACTTCAGTCTAACTATTGAAGAAAAAGGCTTAAAAACTTGATCAGCAATGTTGATAGTCTCTCCCACTCTCCCACCCACCGGGCTTCAAAACATTCCAGAACACACACACACACAGACACACACACACACAATCTTGCTTGCTCACACACACACACACAAATACACAATCTTGCTTGCTCACAAACACACGGACACACACATACACAAACTTGCTTCCTCTCACACACACACACACACACACACACACACTCTCTCACACTCACCTCACCAGGGGAACACTCCCACAACCACGGGGGTGGAACAATCACAAAGTCCAATCGTGCTGGCAATAACATTAACCATCTGTAATTTCAGGCCCACTGGGACCGTCTAATCTCCCTGCCAGAGAAATTAGTCCTCTCAGAGAACTTTCTCCCTCTATCACTTCTTGTGCCATGAGGTGAATCTGATATAATTAAAGCAGTTAAATCCAAAAACACCATAATAATTTCAGCGCGCTCTCGAACAGCAACAACTGAGCAGGACGCCGCGCTCCGGCGCTCGCAACGCGTCGAAAGGCTCTTCCTGAGGCGCGACGATTCGTGCTAATTTTAGCCCCCGCTGCTCATTTCCTGTATTTGCCCATAACCGAAATGCAAAAAAGAAAAAAAAATTAGTCCAAAAAGTCCAATTAGCTGCTGTCCGTATCCGGGGTATTAACTGCCAAATGATTATATAGTCGATTAAACGCCTCCCGATTTAGCTGTGTGGCGTGAGGGGGGTGTGGGTGCGTGGCAAAGGGGGGTGCGATGCGGGTCGGAGCCGGCGGCGGGGGGCGTGGTCCGGGAATGGCGGCGTAAAAGGAGCCTGCCTCCGCCGGCGGCGATCTGAAGACCCCGGGTGAAAAGGGGCTTCTGTACACAGTCACGCCTTGCAGGTGCCCCCGAGGTTTTCACAGGGGGCCCGGCCAGACTGGGGTCATGAAGGTAGGCGCTGGCGACTTGGGACATTATCAAAAATATTGGGAAAACCTTTCTTTTTTTTTTAAATATAACAATTTTAAAATAATGACAAGGTCCCCTGGAAGCTTGTGACCCTGGGTGGGGGGATGTCCCTGGATCACAAAAAAGTTGAAACCCCCCCCCCCCCAACCATATCAGAGGATGGACAGCTCCAAACAAGATGGCAGAAACCTGGCCTAGCCAATCAGTGCAGATGAGTGAAATGATGAAAAAAGAGGGAGGGAGGAGGAGAAGGATGCCTCAGAAGGCGGGTAATGGGGGGGTAGGGAGGGGGGAGGTGATGCACTTCGCGGTGTTGAGGTGCCGGTGCCTTTCTTACCCATGGGGGGGTAGGTGGGGGTGGGGGGGAGGGGTGATGAGTCTGGCGGTCTTGGTGCCCCCCCCCCCCCCCCGCTGGGCTTCGCTCTAACGCGGTTTGACACACAGAGCCGTGGCAGAAATTGGACGGTGACCTGAGGGACTGCTGGAGCTCTTCTCCTACCTCATCACGCTCGCTGGCTCTGCTTTCATAAACACGTCAGGGATTTTGGGGTTTGGTGGGTGGTGCGAGAGCTCCCCTCCTTTACTGGAATGTTCCTTAAAAAAATAAAAAATAAAATAAAAAATAAAAAACAAACAGATGGTTATCTGTTATTCTCTGAGCGGGGATGTTTAAGTACTAGGTCTGCTCATGAGGGACCAATTGGGCTGCCCTTCCATGATATCTGTACGTCAGTGTCCACTGAATTATGTTGTATAGATTAAAGCACTTATGCATGTTCTTGCACACGTATGCACACCTTAATGTGTGTATGCACACCATTATGCACACACGTGCATGTGCACATGCCTACATGCACATGCATGCGTCCTCACACACACACACACACACACACTCATATGTAGTCAACGATGCATGCTAATGCTCTGTGGTGTGCGCGCGTGCATCTGATTATAAACAATGTTTCTGTTATGACACCAAGAGCAAATGTGTTCTTGCTGATTTTTGGTATTGTTTACCGCCCCCGATGCCCAAATGTGATTGGTCAGGCCGGCCACACGCAGAGTTGTTCTGAATGATTTTTTGCATGGGGTTTCACGCCATTTCATGCGCTGTCAGTTCCGCGAGGTGTAATTGCCGAGTGCCAGATGTCAATAGCTTCTACGTGAAACAATGATACGCTAATTGACTTTTCAACAGCATTTGAAGTGTCATGCCCGTCAACGGTGCCGTTTTTTTTCTGAAATAAGCAGAGTTATTCATTGTGGAAAGTGCATGCCCGTTTCAGGGGGTGGATGCTTTTTTGAAGCAGTAGCAAAAGTACTTCACACAAGCACTACACACACACCTAATACTACTTCAGCCCAAAACCACTTAGCCTTTTTCTCTGTCAAATTCAGTCAAGTCCTGAACTTTCCGGTTCCACCCCGACCTTCCTATTCAGCTGTAAGCAGAATTTTGTTGAGCTTGAAGAGAAGTACAATTAAGTTTCTAGAATTTTTAGTTGTATACTGCAGATTAAAAATAGCACGCACGCTGCAAACATAATACAGTTATAATTAAGTGTAATGTTTTGTCGTTACAGATGGCAGCTCGTTAAAATATTCACAGTAAATTGAATCGATAACACCTCGTTATTTTGACATCTGTGCGACGGCAAAGTGCCGTTTAATACGATCTTCTGAAGACGATTCGATCGGTGGAAATATGCCAGCTTTTGAGCATAATTGATTTTCGGGTTTTCGTTTAGGATGCTTGGACCGGCTCGTTTATTTTTGAGGAATATCCGATGTTGGGCTGACGTGATGTTTTGCTGTTTTTCCACCCAGCATCCTGTTCGCTGACATCGTGGGTTTCACAAGTCTGGCTTCCCAGTGCACGGCGCAAGAGCTTGTCAAGTTGCTGAATGAACTCTTCGGCAAGTTTGACGAACTGGCCACAGTGAGTAATTGATTTTCCACCCTTTTAAACGCTTGACTACTTGATTCCCATTTGCGTCCAGCGGGGAGTTTTTTTTGTACCTGTGGCGACGGAATTATTATTCTATTTTTGCACGCGCCCGCGGTTCACCTTGACCGAGGACAAGATGATTCAAAGTGTCTGGTGCATTTGTTTGCTTTCATTTTGCACCTGCAACCCTATCGCGTTGGGTTTATTGAATAAGAGAAAGAGACACACGAGGGATCAAGGACGGGAAATGGAGCGGTTTTTCCGTCTGTTTTTGTTGTTTGCTTTTATTTTATCTTGCTGGCTTCTTAATGTTTCTGCGGGTGCTGACACCACCTAAATGCACTGTGTGTGAAATGGACATTAAAATATTTGCTTATAACTACGCTTTTCAACATTAAGGATATGGGGGAAAAAAACACATTTCAGTGAGATTAACCCTAGGGCTAAATATCCGCTTTTATATGAAAAGAGCTATCGCTACCAGGGTCATAGGCCTCATTTCATGAATTTAATGCTGAATGTAGGCTACGTATGCACTAATGCACCGGAGGGCCTGTAGCCTTTCATTCAGACCTGAGCTCTGCTTTGAACAAAGCCGCGAATCCTCTCGCGGAGAAAGATATCGCCGCTGGGCCTTTTAAGATAACAGATTTGCATCGCACGAATTGAAATACGGGGGTCATGCGGTGTTCTCATGATCATAACCAAATACTGAATTAGGCATTTTGCAGCAGTCGGGAATAATATCACTCCCGGTTGCCAGGCATGCGAGCGAGCAACAATAATATTTGGAAATTAATGAGAGCAACAACATTAATCCAAATATTATTGTTGTTGCTCTCATTAATTTCCATTCATTCATACATTTTTGTAAAAAAAAAAAAAAAATATATATATATATATATATATATATATATATATAAAATAAAATCTATAAAAAATTTCTCATAAAGAAGTTTTTCTAGTTTGATGTGCCCTTCAAAAGGCCTCTGAGCGGCCCCCGCTGGTTGCAGTGCGTTCGGTTTGTGGTGTCGCCCGGAAGAGCTGGTCTCAGATTGCAGGACACGGTATGAAATGGAAACTGATTGTATCTGTAATTCGGGAGCACAGGAGGCACTTTTTCGGCTATTCCCTGCCTTGCTAAAACACCGGCCGTGGCTGCTTGCTACCTGGACGGATTCTGCTCTGAGTACTTAAAAAAATAAATAAATACTGCAATGTTAAAGAATCCCTGCTGCTCGTTGGTGAATAGAACGTTGTAAAACAGGAAATGTACTCTGTGCAGCTGTGACCAGGTCGATGCTCTTTGCAACTTTGAGACATTTGCATTGATAGCATTAAAATTGTCCTCAAGCAGCCATTTACCCCCAGCACTCCCCACTCAAAATCTTTCAAAAATGTTCATGTTCCTTAGTGCTTCAAAATGAGGTAGTGGTCCGGTAAAGAGGCTTTCTTTCGTAGTGACTGTCCTATGAATGGTAGTAGCTTGATGTATTACGCATACATTTTGTGTGTGTGTGTGCTTGTGTGCGTGTCTGTGTGTCCTGCTATAACATAGTATGTGTTAACTGTCGTACATTTCGTTAGATTTACTCTTCTTCATCATCTTCTCCATCCTCATATTTTCACTATATTGCGTGTCAGCAGCCTCCCTCAGACCGTGGTTCTACGGACAGAGGTGCCACGTGACCGATTGATTGATTGATTGACTGATTTATTGATTGATTGATTGATTGATTGATAGGATATTGAAGCTCAGAATTCTTGCCAAAGGTTGAAAGCAGCAGAGCATTGCCCATTCTGTTTGAGGCTCTGTCCACACTGATTGGGCATGACCACCTGACCGCCCGAGCTGGCCGGAGAATCCTTTTTTTTTTTGTTTCTTTTCTTTTTCCGTAGAAATCCTGCGAGTCCTCCGTTGCTATCCCGGTACAAAGGGCTTTAAACATCGGGCCAAAGCCTCCGCTCGAGGGTCAGCTGACCCCCGCGTCCCACCTTGCCTCCCTTTGTACAGCTGGCTAGTTATCGAGCCGAGCAATCGGTGGTTTCGAACAGCGACGTCCCGCCCGCGATTAGAGCTGTGAGCCGAAGACTCGGACCCTAGGCTTCGGTGCGTGACTTTCTGATCTCTCACTCTCTCTCTCTCTCTCTCTCTCCCTCTGTCCCTCTGTCTCTCTCTCTCTCTCTCTGTCTCTCTCTCTCTCTCTCTCTCTCTCTCTCTCTCTCTCTCTCTCTCTCTCTCTCTCTCTCTCTCTCTCTCTCTCTCTCTCTCTCTCTCTCTCTCTCTCTCTCTCTCTCTCTCTCTCTCTCTCTCTCTCTCTCTCTCTCTCTCTCTCTCTCTCCGTTGCCGGATTTTTACAGCCAGTGCTTAATGGCTCTTCTGTCTCCGCCTGGTTCTTTGATTTTTTTCTTTTCTTTTTTTCCCCACGGTAGCAGAACTGCAGCCTTCGCCTTTGGACTTCCAGGGCGGCCATGTTGTTAGAGATCAAAACCGCCGTTCGGCCCCCCCCCGGGTTCCCGTCCCCCTCGCTGTTTGAGGGATGTTGTTCCTCCTCAGTTACAGTGTGTTCGCTTTCATGCTTTCTGGCTCATTAACTGCACCTTTCGCTCCACAAACTACAAACGCGAACGTCTGTGACTGAGTGACTGAGTGAGTGATGAAGCTGCACCATTGGTCGGCCGAGTTATGAAGTTACACCATTGGTCGGCCGAGTTATGAAGTTACACCATTGGTCGGCCGAGTTATGAAGTTACACCAGTGGTCAGCCGGGTCACATGTGTTAGGTCCAGCCATATGCTAGGTTTTGAGGTGCTCTTGTTTTTTTTAGCGTTTGAGGAACGGGTCGGACTTCCTGTCAGCTGGTGTAATGGACGGAGATGCCTGATGAGAACCCGGGCATTGATATTTAAACAAGACCAGATTAAAACCTAGTAAGTGGCTGGACCTAACACGTGATCCGGCCGACCAATGGTGTGCCTTCATAACTCGGCCGACCAATGGTGTAACTTCATTGCTCAGTCACACAGTCACAGACGTTCGAGTTTGTAGGGCTGGCCCGCTGTTGCGGTCCAGCCAAAAAAGATCAGTCTGCATGCCAGTCAAGGCGCTCTGGAACAAAGCAGAGCTGCAGTGTAATTGTTTCAACTGCTGCACGATTGCAACGCCACCCATCGAATTTATCACTGCGTTGTTACCTGTGCAGGGTTGACAGGTGACAATTTAGCTTCACAGCTAATCCTGGGACGGCCAAGTGGCTGTGCACTGTGTCAAACAAACACTAGTTGTATTCATATTCCACATTATAGACTATGTTATGATGATAATAGGCATGAATAATGATAATGAAACAGGCATGAAAACTGCACTATACCTCATGTGCAATCTCCCGATGTCATAAAGCGATGCCCGTTACTGTGCTTCCAACAGCACGGAGGGTCTCTTTGTGTCGGATGTCATGAAGGGCACCACTGGCTCATAACCGCATTAGGAAGCAGCCTGGCGACGGCCACGAAGCCGTTGCGTACGTGTACGTGAGTGTGTGTGTGTGCGCGCGCGCGGGAAAGTGAACACGCACGCGTGTGTGTGTGTGTTTGTGTGCGGATCGCGTTGAGCTCCCAAAGTGATCTCCTTTAGTCCCTCACATCCAAATCCAATTAAACGGGCCTGGGTTCCACTCAGTGCTAACAGGGAGCTTAACGGGCCAAGACATCCACACCCTTAATTCAGTGTATGATACTGTCTTCTATAGTTTTGATCCTCTCTGTACTCCACACCATTAGAAGTTCTTTTATTTGTTTGCTAATGAACATTAAATCACAACATTTCAGCCATTATCTGTTATCGCGTACTGTAGCTTTCCCTGGTCTTAATTAAAATTCGGGAAATATGGATCTGTGTGATTATTAGTAAATATGTTTTTTTAAGTAAGATGAGAAATTAATTAAATATAGGAGCTGTGCACTAAAAAAAATAAATTCTGTGTGTTGAAAGAATGGCACCGGGTAAGTAAGTAGTGCACCGGGCCGGACTAGACCACTCCAGACCACTCCATACCAGGCCAGACCAGGCCATACCAGGCCATGCCAGGCCATACCAGGCCAGACCAGACCAGGCAATACCAAGCCAGACCAGCCCAGCCCAGCCCAGCCCAGCCCAGCCCAGGCCAGACCAGCCCAGGCCAGACCAGCGCAGACCAGCTCAGACCAGACCAGCCCAGCCCAGACCAGCCCAGCCCAGCCCAGCCCAGCCCAGCCCAGCCCAGCCCAGACCAGCCCAGACCAGCCTAGACCAGCCCAGACCAGCCCAGCCCAGACGCTCTGCCCTTCTCCAAGCCTGCAGGGCGGCTGTGCACTTTCCCTCCTGCGTCCAGCCAGGCGAACCCTCTCATCACCGTCCTGATTGCATCCATTCGTCCTCCCTCTCTGTTCTGACAGGCCGTTTTCCACGGTTTAAAGATAGAGCCGGCGCGCCCCCCCCCACCCCCGCGCGCTGTCCCGGCGCGACGGTGTTGCGTACGCCCTGAGAAGGCCTGGTGAGGTTAGACGTGGCGGGTGTCTTTTGCCGTCTACCCAAGATAATCACAATCGTGTTTTCCGCTTATTTGTCATCTTGACATTTATTTATTTTAAGCCGCGCGTTCTACAGGAGTCATGAATTGTGTTTTTGTTTTTTTTTGAAAACTTGTTTAATATTATATTGATTTGTGCTTATCTAAGTTTGTGCGCAGGCCCAGGCCTCATTAAAATGGAGGAGATAAGAACAGGGGGGGTTTAGGGGGGGGGGGGGGCGTGCAGGAAATGAGAGGAGAAGCACAGCAGGGAGAGACGCCCGTGCTCCTGCCCACAAACAGCTTCACAGCTCTGGGCACGAACACAACTACTACCCCAGGATCCACAGGCCCCTCTGGAGGAGGCACTCAGTGAAATGCTATGAAATGCTCCATACAGTAGAATATGATAATATGGAGTTTATGTCTTTTAGACTCATGTTAACCCGGATGTTGAATCAACAGGATAATGTCGGCCAATGAATAGGTTTAGAGCTGAACATGTTAGTGCATACATGTACAGATAATTTTATGTCTGGGAACCCTCAATTGAATCAACAGGATCGTTTTACCGTCTGCAAATAATTCATTTTGGAACTGAACACGCCAGTGATACTGTACAGATACTGTAATTTTATGTCGTCTTTTTAGATTCGTATTAATCCCGAGTCCCATCAACAGGGTCGTTTTACTGGCAGGGAATAAATACGGTACGTTCAGAACTGAACATGTTAGCAAATGAATGTCCAGATACGGTAAGGGAAGATAAGGAAGCGATCTCCCTCTGTGGGGTCACCAGGAGGTCGCCTTGAATGTCCTGCTCTTCATCTCTAATCTGTGTAGATTATTGATCTGCATATTTTGGATTAAGTCAACGGGGAGTCGTGGAGACGTGCGGACAGTGGAAGCACCGTAGATCCACTCTCCATCCACTCCTGTAACACTCTCTCTCTCTCTCTCTATCCACTCCTGTAACACTCTCTCTCTTGCCCTTTCTCTCCCTTTCTCTCCCTTTCTTTCTCTTTCTCTCTCTCTTGCTCTTTCTCTCCCTTCCTCTCTCTCTCTCTTGCTCTTTCTCTCCCTTTCTTTCTCTCTCTCTTGCTCCCCGTGTTGCGTGGAGATAATTAAAAACACCAGCAGATTGTGTGTTGTAGCCGGAGCATGTGACCGGGATAATCCCGCTCGGATCTGAAATGGCACCGAAACTGTCGACTGGAGCTTAGTGCAGGGAGGAGGGAGAGAGCGACACACACACACGCACACTACCACAACACACCCCGCACGCAACACTCACACACACACGCGCCCCACACGCTTGACAGACACACACACTCGCCCACGCCATACACACATGCACACATTACCACGGATCTGTGGCCTCCACACTGGGGGCGTGTCCTGTGACATTTGTCCCTGTCATCTGGGCGCCCGCGGCCCTGTTATCCAATCATAATTTGGGAGCAGAGCTTATTACCAGGAATCTGTGGACACCCGACTGGGTGATGGCCTGCATTTAATAAGGCGCCGCGTCCATAGTAGCGTTTTTACCAGGAGCTCAAAGCAGTCTGCCGCAAAGGGGGGGGGGGGGGGGGGGGGGGGGGCAGGTTGACCATGTGTAACCCCCCCCCTCACTTGGGGGAGACAGGGTTAGGCATTTAATAACACAACAATAATGAATTCTGTTTATAGAGCGCTGTTTGCAGCGTGGCAGTCTCAGAGCGCTTTTTCAATGGGCAGCGCTGGAGCACCGCAATTAAAAGTGACAAACAATTCAAAAGATGAAGACGTGCAATATTCACAGAAGGAATAGCGGTTAGAGGGACAGAAACCGAGCACGCCAAAAAAAAAAAAAAAGAGAAAGAGAGATGGCCAATTAGTACCAGGCTTGGAAAAGAGGTTTTCCAGACTGATGTAAAGGCCCTGTTTGAGTAGGAAGCCCTGAGGTCAGTCGTCTTATTTCCTGGTCCAGGCAGGCTGCCGCAGGGTATGCTGGGTTTTTAAAATTTTTTTATTTCCCTGCCTTAATATCAGCAATCAGTTCAGAACCAAGAAAGCCAGACGAGGTGGCTGTGTAATGGACTGCTTTCATTGGTCAGTTAAGTTCCAGAGTAACTTCAAATGGCAGCAGACCCCGTGGTAGTCCGGGACCAGGAAGGACAGTCGCTGCTTTAGGTGATCTCGGGGGGGGGGGGGGCGTTCCAGAGGTGTGGAGCCACGGGACAGGAACCACGACCCCCACCCCCCCTTTTTAAGCGGCCGTATGTGGGACACGTTGTGCCGGTCTGGAGTCCCCCAATCTGAGTGTGTGAGAGGGACAGGTAGGGCCAACGCGGGTTACAGAACGCTCTGGTAAAAACGTCCCCGCAATGTTTCGCCAGTGTTATGTCACCGTCGCTACATGGCAGAAACGTTGTGGGAACGTTTTGCGTAAGCTGGGGTGAGACCCGGAAAACAAATGTTTCGGTTATTAAAATGTTTATTGACATGACACCAGTGTCTTGGATGACAATACCCAATTGCAGTGAAAACATTTTAAATAATGTTTTGGGTAAGCTGCTGCTTGTTCAGTGAGGTTGCTGGTAAGCCCCTCTGGAGCATAAAGATATGAGTGAGTTTTTTTTCGGGATGGGTTGGGGATAAGGGCCTCGATCCTCAAATGTTTTTGCGGAGCGAAGCGACGTGTTTTGCTGATGTTGTCGGTGCTGGACAGGGAGGTGTCAAACTTCACACCCAGATCCGTTTCCCCCCCCCCCCGCCCCCGCCCCCTCTGGGGAGGATGCTCTGGACCTGCTAGGATGGAGCTAAATCGTGTCAGTGCTGGCATTCTGTTAGGGTGTGTCCGTCAGTATAGCTTCAGCTTCTACACCCCTGCCTGCAGCTGGGTCCAGAGGTCATATCATCAGTGCATGTGTATTGCTTCCATATTTATGGTTTATGGCAGTGCCTCTCCAGCTTTCTCCCCCCCAAGGCCCCCTGTGTCCACGGAAATATTTCACCCCCCCCAACCCCCACCCCCCCCCACAGGAGACATGATAACCTGTCTGCCTGTCATCATTGCAACTCCAACAGTTCAGTACAGTTAGGCAAGCTTATTCCATTTAACCCCATAAAAGAGTAAAAGTGATTTTATTTTTAAAAATCTGTCGTTATGGCGAGGGGTGGGGGGGGTGGGGGGGGTGGTGGGGTGGGGTCACTGTTAGTTATTCATTTAACTGCAGTAAAGATGTAAATAGTGATTTTATTCTTTAAAATGTCTTATGGCGAGGTGGGGGTGGGGAGATTGGGTCACATGTGTAGGCTGGTTTTTGCATTCGTTTTCTAGAAGAATTTACAGAGCTCCTGTCAGCCAGGAGAGCTCAAACTACTTGTTTTTTGCGTCCCTCTAATGGGATGGCCTTGATGCCCGGGTCCAGGCCTGTTGTTAGGCCATGCAGTCGATGACCGGCGATCGGCAGTACCTTTAGGATGGGCAGGCATGATGCGGACCGTCTGTCACAGATGACACAGCAAAGTTAGTCATGGCTCGACAGTGCTTCTTCCCCGTCGCTCGTAGTGACCCTGCTGATCCTCCGGTCGCTGGGGCCAGGTTGATCATTCGTTTACCGCCGAGGTCAGAACAGTCGCATGCCGTTTCAGGCAGGAGGAGAGCGTCGGACGCCGCGGCTCTGGGCTTCAGACGGAATAAATCACCTGGGCGCTGAGCTGCAGGTGCAGCTGGCGTCTCTCTCACCTGTCCCGGTCACCATTGGCGCCCTTGTGAACGGCAGCATTCCCAGGGTTTGCATCGCAGGTGTACATTGTAGGTGCTCCAGTGACCTCATGTTAGGTGCGCTCCTGCAGGTGCCCTTGACCCAAGGCACTGGCCTCAGAACTGGTGTTGGTCCCCGGGCGCTCACGGGCTGCCCACGGCTCCTACGTAACTAGATGGTCAAAATGTGGAGGACAATTACCCAGGTTCAATAAGATATCTTTATCTTTGAGTCCTGGATAAGCATTGGCAATAAATGTAATGTATATGTCGTGCACATCAACTCTAACAGTGTTCCAGTGAATCTTAACCGGGTTGGTGTGTACTCTCAGAGAGTTTAAGAATGCTCAGTAATCCGAGGCGGTGTTATGCTGAACTCTTGGTTGTGTTCAGGCCTGTAATGGCTGGCCTTGTTGCAGATCGGCTCGGCGCGTTCAGAGAGTCCGCTGCTCCTGGACTGGGCCCTCGGTCACCTGAGAATTAACCTACAACTGTGTTCCAGTCATCCTAGATATAATGGATTGATGGATAGTACGCGATGGGCAGTATGTGAAGATATATCCTCTGTGCTATTTTTCAGCCGTACTGTGGAAGTTTCAGAAGATGTTCCACCCTTGCGCAGTCATGCTGACGTGTCGTTATTGTTGTTGTTATAGAAGGAGAACATCAGCAAAGCTGTGCCTTATTTTTAAAGCGAAGCTACGTGTCATTTTTGCCCAAATGGTTGTTTACTTCCTGAAAAGTATGCGAGTATTCGAATGTTCTCAGCAAAAACCCTGTAAAGTAAGTATAAAATAATTCCCGGGGTTTTAAGTACGCTGCATTCAGAGAAAATTACATTTTGAGCCTACTTAACTGCTCTCTGCTAAAGAGTTCTGAACAGCTATACTCTGTAGTAGGTGCTGATTTCGATGTGGCCCATGCCTCATCTCCCTTGTCCTCCAGTTCCTGATTGGGGACACAGATTTAGGGCCTTGGTGCCTAACCACCCACTGAGCAGTCTAAGGACAGCGCTCCATCCCACATTCAGTTCCCGAAGGGTTTTCACTTGGAGACCTCTCACTGATCTGTCAGGCCCACACACCCCCATGCCATGACGAGTCTGTTGATCACAGCCTGGTGATACTATCCACGGCTTGAGCAACCGCAGTTCACACCTGTTCTATATAACATAGAGTTGTTTGCCTTTTTATGGAATCAGTTGATGCTCGTAAAGAAGCCTGCACCACCCCCTTCGGTAAGATGAGACTTGCTGTAGCATCGTTCACCACCGTACTGCAGCCCGATCGCGTGAAGTTCAGTGCACGCTTGTACGCTCGCTCTGACTGTTTTCCCTGACACTTAATTACAGAATATCATGTACCTAAAAGGGTATGCTTTGGCCTAATGCTTTCAGGTTATTGACGATTTATCATTTATACAGTATTGGCTTTTGTGACTGGGACTTGTTCATTTAAGTTTTTTTTAAAAATTCATTTGAAATTTTTTTAAAACTGATTTTTCACACAGCCCACCTGACCTTGTCTGCCAGCACACCTGGTTGGGAAACACACACACCTGTAGATATATCACCTGTGATGGACACACAAACACACACTGTTTACACCCCTATCATACAAAGGCCCTTTTTATCAAGTGAACATTATGTGAAAGTTAATGTGATGTAGACACAGGTAAATTGCCATTAAAGGTAGGATGAGATCCTATACAGTCACTGTTTGCTTTGCTTATTGCCTTCCTGTTTCAGCTTTAAGCTAATTTCCTGTCGCCGATTATTCTCAACCTCATCTTCATAATAATACTATTACTGCTACCGCTGCTGCTGCAATAACGACGATAATAATTATAAAAGAATTTAAAAACTCATAATTATAATATTCCTAATAAGCATAATAATATTGAGATTGTGGTGGGGGGGGGGGGAGGAGAGAGCTATGATTTACAATTCTAATATTCGGTCTGCCACAGGAACGCGAACCAAAATGAAACATCTGTGGTACCGCAGCTCATTATACCCTGTGACCAAGACGGAGTTTTGAACAGTTTTTATTTAAATTTTTTTTTGCCCGTTAAATTGGCACGCCCGTTAGGTAACAGGATCCAGATTCGGGGAGGCGGAGGCTTGTCGGTTGGCACGAGCAGGAGACAAAGGGGGCGGAGCTCCGGGAGGGCGTCGTCTGTGTTGCCGCCGGCGACGAGTTCAGACAGGGCCCCCGCGGCCGGTCTCTGCTAGCGTAGGCGCTAATGGCCCCTGCTGGCGGGTGGCGAAGCTGTCGGATAGCACGGACGCTGTTTTGGGGAGAGCCCGTCGTTGTTGCCGTGGCGATGATATGATATGAAGAGCCCCGACAGCCCCGCCGAGCTGCCTGTGCTGTGGCTGCAGAGATGAACCTGGTTTATGTCTACAGAGAGGTGGAGAGCTGGTCTGGGGGGGGGGGGCAACAGGGGGGTGAAGAAAAAGCACAGGGAAGGACTGAGTAATTTTATGTCCTGAAGTGCCTACTGACATGAGCCAAGATTTAAGTTTTGGTTGTATGTCTCATTCTGCATGTGTGTGTGTGTGTGTGTGTTTGCTTGTTTGTTTGTCTCTCTCTGTGCGTGTGCCTGTGCTTGTGTGTGTGTGTGTGTGTGTGTGTGTGCAAATGTTATTTTTAGATGGAAAAATAAACATTATATACCTACAAGTCTTTTTCCATCATATGTTTTTAATGTTAAGTTTCTGGATGATTAACAAAAGTATAAGGCTTCTACTCCAGTCCCATTAACTCTTGACTCTTAACCGTTATTTGATTCGAAAGAGCTTATGATTTTCTGGGCTACAGGGGTTATTACTTGCCCATGTAATAACTACTGTAGTTTGTAAGAATTCTGGAAAAATTCATACAAAACTCTGAATGTAACTGTCACCGAAATGGACAGAAAGGTAAGACATCTTGGAGGATTATGAGCTAGCATTAGCCTTATGTGCTAGCATTACCCTTTCTTCTTAAATTCTCACGTGACACATTGTATATTATTAATGTGTTGCAACAGTTCATAATTTTTATTTTAAATGCTTTTGTAAACAGGGAATTGGTGCCACTTCATTCGTGACCCATTAATAAAGCTGTGCTACGTCTGTTTCGTGTGAATTAATTGCTAACGCTCACATTACTCGCTGCCTGTAAACGCTCATGGTACATCAGGACTGACGTACCAGCTGTTCCTCAGTGTATATTTTAAAGCCATTTGTAAGGGGTGAGAAACAGCTGCCTTAGGACAGTCATTGCACTGTAAATCATAATAATGCTTTAATATAATACATTATTTAAAGGAGGTTTCATGGGAGCTTGATGGAGACGTGTTTACATCCAGGCGTTACAGTACGCCCTGTCCTGGAGTCTGTGTTCTACCAGTATTTGAGTATAAAAACATATATGCACATTCCCAGACTTTAGAGAGCAATGTAAGCCCAGCTTCATGTATTTGAAGATAAAGGCTAGATTTAGCTGGGCAACCGTTCAGGAAATAACTCACGGAATTTTACTGAAAAAGCATATCTGTTCTGTTTCTTTTTGTCACTGGCCCATTTTATCATGCGAGGCAGGGGGGACAGGTGTATTATGGGATTGCGGTTTGCTCTCGAGTCAATTCTTCCCCCCACGGGTCACTCGAAGGTCAGCGTGTCTATCTGCCAGGTAATGACCGAAGCACTTCTGCCTGTCACAAGGCTTATTTCTTTCATCTGAAAGCCGTACGATATGTGGGAATGGGCTCGGTTTTGTTATGCCATGATTGACAGGTAGTGTCTGTTTCATGATCAGCTATAGGTGCACTGCTGGGTGAATAAGGGCACAGGTTATGTGAAGAGTTAGATCTTTTTTTTTTCTTTCTCTTTTTGAAGATCTTTGCAGGCATTTTCTCAGGTGTGTTGTGAACAGAATGTCCCACCATAAATGATCTATCAACTCTTTAGCTGCTAAAGAAAAAGTAATCATTGTAACTTTTATTATTAAGTGTAATAACATACAGCGTATGTTTCCAGTCACAACATAACATCACAAAAACTTTTCCCGCAGTTCTGCATTTCATTTTGACAGACATTTTGTCATTTACGCACGTATTTTTACTTTACCTGTTTATTTATTCATCCTAGGCTTAGATTTTTTTAATCTCCTTTTTTTTTGGGGGGGGGGGGGGATAATTAAGGAGAGCTTCTCAAACTTCTCGCTGCAATTAGAAATGAATGAGAGGGAATTAAACAGAGCCAAAAACGTACTTGTTCCTCATCAGGCCATATTACCATCAAGTCTTGCAGTGGAGTGTCGTTCGGTAGTGATCCTCCACTGTGCTGAAACGCATCGTCAAGGAGACGAAACCAGAAAAGAAAAAAAGCAACTGCCAATTAATTCTGAAGATGCTCTTTTATGAGCGGCCTTCTCATTGGCCTACCGTCAGTGTTCTTGATGTGTGGGTTCTCTTGTGAGGTCACAGTTGAGATGATAGCAGAATGTGAGCTAAAGTTCCATTGCGATGGGGCCTGTGGCCGGGGGGTGGGGGGGGCAGTGTTTGTTTGAATTTGCTGAATCAGGAAGTGAGCTGCCGAGGCCTGGGGGGGGGGGGAGTCGGGGGGTGAGAGGGGGATAAGAGCCTCATTAACAGTGCCGACTGATCTGGAGCTCTGCCAGGCCCTGCTGCTCTCAGACGATGGCAGATTGGTGGGGAACATTACAGTGGAGATGAGAACTAGCATCATGCACTCGTGCGTAAGGATGTACATACATACACACACACACACACGCACACACACTCACTCTCTCATACACACACACAAGCACCAGGACACACACACTCACAGACATTCTTTCTGTCTCTCACACATGCACACACACACCCGGACACACTCACAGACCCTCTTTCTCATACACACACACTCACACACCAGGACGCACACACACACACACACACATGCACGCACACACTCGGGGCTCCAGGCTCCTCCCACATCAGTGGGACTTGTCGCTCCCGGGAGTGGAAAAGCGAGCCGCCACTTCCTGTCTGCTCTCATCTGCTCCCCCCCTCTCAGGCCCGGCCTCTGATTTCCCATCAGCCACTGCTCCCGGATCAGAGTTTTGCGTCCCCCATCATCGCCGTAGCCGCGGGCTGAACGTGCTTCACGGGAGCGTCTCTTTGTACCGCCGGCACGTGTCGCTCGTTAATGAATGAGCGGGAGATTGCGATGCGATTCTGCCCTCCCACCCCCCCCCCCCCCCAACAAAAGCGGAGGCACGGTTTCCGTGACACACAGAGGAAGGGATTCTACTTCAGTACCGTGCCTCACTGATTCAGTGTGAGGTCGACGAAGCCCTCACGCAAACAGGCAAGCGAACGTACATCCATATGTGATATAAACATGCACTCATACAGCACATGCGCGTACATACATGAACGCGTGCAGACGAGCATGCATGCACACGCGTACACAATGCACGAAAATCATGGCCAAAATCATGAACATCATGCACCCCCACGACCCTATAGATATAGATGATGGATGGATGGATGGATGGGCAGTAAGCAGGCCAAAATCATGAACATCATGCACCCCCACGACCCTATAGATATAGATGATGGATGGATGGATGGATGGGCAGTAAGCAGGCCAAAATCATGAATATCATGCACCCCCACGACCCTATAGATATAGATGATGGATGGATGGATGGATGGGCATAGCAGGCCAAAATCATGAACATCATGCACCCCCACGACCCTATAGATATAGATGATGGATGGATGGATGGAAGGATGGGCAGTAAGCAGGCCAAAATCATGATCATGCACCCCCACGACCCTATAGATATAGATGATGGATGGATGGATGGAAGGATGGGCAGTAAGCAGGCCAAAATCATGAATATCATGCACCCCCACGACCCTGTAGATATAGATGATGGATGGATGGATGGATGGATGGGCAGTAAGCTGGCCAAAATCATGATCATGCACCCCCACGACCCTGTAGATATAGATGATGGATGGATGGATGGGAAGTAAGCTGGCCAAAATCATGATCATGCACCCCCACGACCCTATAGGTATAGATGATGGATGGATGGATGGATGGGCAGTAAGCAGGCCAAAATCATGAACGTCACGCTCTTTGATTGACAGGAAAACCACTGCAGGCGCATCAAGATCTTGGGAGACTGTTACTACTGCGTCTCTGGCCTGACCCAGCCCAAGACTGACCACGCCCACTGCTGCGTGGAGATGGGCCTGGACATGATCGACACCATCACGTGAGTACGAAAGAAAGATACATTTCAGCCCGGCCATCCTTGCAAAAGGAGTCGTTGCCCACGCGCAATTTGTGGTGCAACTATTTTGAGTAGTTTCACTTTTAAAACAGGTTGTCCTAAACTTGAGATCTGTCATGCTGCAAACCCAAACCCGGAACATGTCCACTGTATTTATATGTTGGGGGTGGGGGGGGTCACCAATGTGTTAGGGAGGTTTCTTTTGAACGCCCTCTGGATGTACCAAGAGATACTGTGTATGTCTTCCACTGTGGTTCCTGTTGGACTCCGTGCAAGTTCCCATAGCAGGATGTCATAGACATCCAAATGTTGCCAAATGTCAGTGTTCCTTGTCCTATCCATTTAAAAAATGCTGTAACTTTGGATTTGGATTGTAGCTATCTGGCTATGCGTCTGCTATGGCCCTGGGTGTGTACGCTCTTACATTCGACTGCATTATTCCGCGATTGTAAGCATCGGAGAAAATCAGGTCTCAGCAGTTACAGTGCCTCACCACACGTCCGCGTGGGCGAATTAATTGCGCCTTTCACGTAAAGGAGCCCGTTTGTCTCGCTTTCACCGTTGCTTTCTCGTCCAAAATGATGAACAAGCCTTGCCCAAGCCCCTTCCCCCGGAGCTGACTGCCCGAAAACGCAACGTGATGGAAGACGACGGCCTCGCTACGAGACGCGGCTAAATTAGCGCGAAGCCAACCGCGCCGTGCAGCTAGCGTCTCCGCGTAGCAATCGCGCGCAATTTCAACGGGGCTTTCCGTCACGTAATTGTTTATTAGTCAGCTTGCACCTGTGCGGATGTGCCGGGAATTGCGGATTTCGTCGCGTGAGCTTTGTAACGTTGGCAGGCCGAACGGCGCCGTGTCTCCAGGATCGTTCGTTAAGCCCAGTGCCCAGATTCGGATTGGTGGAGGCACTAAGAAGCCAAGCGGATCCTAGTTGCCAGTGATGTCAGGCCTGGCAGTTGACTGAAAGGTCTGTGATACACTTGCCAGGGATATTAACACGTTCTGCAAATGTGTCATGGTTTCAGGAAGAAAGCATAAGGGGTCCAAAGGGAGTTGGGCTTGTAATCTAAAGGTCGCAGGTTCGATTCCCCGCTAGGACACTGCCGTTGCACTCTTGAGCAAGGTACTTAACCTACATTGCTCCAGTATATATCCAGCTGTATAATTGGATAGAATGTAAGTCGCTCTGGATAAGAGTGTCTGCTAAATGCCTGTAATGTAATCACATTCTGACATTTTGTCAATTACACTTTAACTGAAGCAGGACATCCACAGCAAGCTTATTAAGTGCATATAACATTGTAATAAGACGACATGCTGTGCAGTACAGATGTTATAACTGCTTAATTACAACTGCTCATAATAGCTGGTTTTCATAGAACCATGTAAATCATAATGTTGTGTCAGTAATGTGAAAATGCATACCAGCACATAGTTCATGACCGCATATCAGTTCTGTATCTTGGTCAGGGGTGTGGCTTTTCATTATATTAGGTTGTTCTGAAGTCCCACTTCAAGTAAAGTGTGATCAGATTGTCTTTACATCTGTACAACTTGTTAAAGGACGACCATTAACGCCACATACAGTAGCATACGGTACATGGGATTCAGCATGGCGACCTGGGCGGTTGTCATGGAAACCGAGAAACAAGGCGGATGCCGTAAGGAAGAGTGAACGCGTGGAGACCAGGGTTTCGAGCAGCCTGGCCCCCATTAAAAAAACCCTGGCCGTCTTTTCAGACGATATTGACAAAGAGCGGTAATTAAAATGGAGACCGTCCTCTGAACGCAGAACGTTCGGGCCCAACACCGCAGGGTTAATTATCAGACGCTGTTAAATAAAACAAGCAGGCGTGGCCCAATTTTGGCAGAGCTTTTGTCCTCGAGCCGGCGCACAGGGTGGAAGTAATTGAACGATTCCCAAATCTCGGATCGCGCGGATTGAGAGATTGTCAGGCCGTGAAAAGACCGGATTGATGTTTATGTCGAATGAGAAGAATGAAAGAAAGCAACAAACAAACAAAAAAAAACAAAAACAGAATGACAACAGAAAAAAAGAAAAAAAAAAACAGAAAGAAAGGGAAAGAAATGAGAGTTGGGGTGTGGGGGGGGGGGGGGGTGGGTGTGTGGGTGGGTGGGTGTATCTGGAAAGTGCAGGAAAGATCAGACATCAGTAATCGAGCCGGCCTGTGAGTCGCTTCCCGAGCAGCCGATCCACTATCTCCCCATCTGATCGCGTCTGTGGCGGATGAGCTGAGCTGTGTAGGAATGGCTGAATCGATGAGGGGAAATCCAACTCGAGGAAAAACAGCGTGTGGCCCCCTTTTTCTGCATTTCACCCGCCATAGTAATGGGGCCTGTGACACTCGAGTGTAATATTTAATTTTTTTTTTTTATTAACATTTTTTTAAGAAGGAGGAGGTACTTTAAATCTGCATGGTTTATCCCCGTTTCATTTTGTGTCAACGCATCTTACTGTTTTTATTTCTGTAAAGCACTTCCGCAAAGCGTTACAGCTCTGTTGCTGATAAGCTGATACCTAGATTTTATTTATTTTATTTCACCTTTATTTACCCAGGGTGTGAAGCAGGAGCGCCCTGCTTCACACGCTCATAATCGTGTTCAGACGGTACGGCGCGAAGCAGCGCGCGGCGTCGCTGCAGAACGCTAACGGGTTCCCCCGCTGGCTTTCGGCTGGGCCGTGCCTCATTTGGGCCGCGCCTCGTCTGTCCCGCGGCGTACGGGGCGGGGTAATTGGGCGGAGGGGCGGAAGGCGAGGACGACGCGCGTCCGGCGAGCGCGGCGGCTCGGCCCGGCGTTCCCTTTCAACCGTCGCTCTGTGAACCGCCGAGATCAAAGCGTCGACGCTTCTGATTGGCCGTTTAAACGGATTCTCCCCTCTCCCCCCTGTCAGGGCTGGGCGAACGGGCCGCTCGGCGCTGAAGGTCGCGCGCTGAAGGTCGCGGGCTGAATATTAATGCTGCTCGGGCGCGCCGCCCGTTTGAATGTCATCAAGGAGGTGCGCCGCGATGCCTCCGCCCCAAAAGGTCAAACGCCGAGGGACCGGCTCTCGCATTTCATAAATAAATAAATAAATACATAAATAAATGAATAAATAGATAAATCCAACTCTTTCTGTAACAGTTCTGAAAGGCAGTAACTGTAATTGTTGCCACGGTGACTAGCATTCGTGCGAGAGTTCTGTTCCTGGCAGTGAGTCTGAAAGTGATTTATTTTTTTCCAAATGAAAACAAAAAACTGGTTCGAGGTGGGAGGGTTTAGTCAGGATGGGTAATCACAGCTCGCTGCTCGCCAGCGACTCCTGCTGGTCAGCTGGACGCAGTCTCTCGCTTGTCAAAGCTAGGCACGACAGGTCTTCCTCCGGCTCACGTCTGTGCGAGCTTGGCGCGCGGACAGCGGCTTGAAAACAAC
Source organism: Anguilla rostrata (assembly GCF_018555375.3). Classification (NCBI taxonomy): domain Eukaryota; kingdom Metazoa; phylum Chordata; class Actinopteri; order Anguilliformes; family Anguillidae; genus Anguilla; species Anguilla rostrata. Next base: position 64,200,803 of record NC_057936.1, read on the forward strand.
AGCCTCTGCGTTTCTGTAGAGAGCAGACCTGGGTCAAATACGCATTTGTTTTGGATTCGAACACTTTTCTACACTTTACCGATCTTGTCTGGTGTGTTGGAACCCATGATATACTCTCAAAAAGTGCAAACCCCCGCCTTCTGGTCATATTGGCCGGCTCAATTACACCAGGCAAGACCAGTAGAGCACAGAAAAGTATTTGAATCCTAAAGAAATGCGTATTTGACCCAGGTCTGGCAGAGAGCGCATGCTGGTGAGTGCCACGTAGCGTTCCAAGCAAGCGTAAAAAAGAACGAGAGCAAGCGTTAAAAAAACAGAGGTTTGGTGTAATGCTGTTGACAGTCATCGGCGCGGTGCTATTCTTACTGTGTGTAAACATCTGGGTCACCTGAAACCATCCATGGATGCATTTTACATGCGCTCACCCTGCCCGTTTGTGATGCGGGATATATTATAATCAGTATTTGGTGCGTCCGATCGGCACTGTCTGTTCCCGTCGGAACATCTGATGTCAAGTTAATTTGACCATAACCGCTGCATTGAGATAAATCACCTCGTTGCTTTTTATTTATTTATTGTCCTGTTCGGGCACAATCGTCTGAAACATTCTGTGTGTCGCGTTCACTTCCATGATTTGAAAGGAAAAGTGCTTTGTTATCGATATCAAGGCTTTATGTAAAATCATTCCTGCATTTTTGTGCTACAAACTTGGCTAGAGGGACGTGTTTTAATTTCTTTTTGCGGATAGCAGCGGAAGCTCACTAATGTTGCCAAGTGGAAAATGTTTCCAGAAATAATATGCAAATGGACTGAGAGAGAGAGCTTAAAGTTGGTAATTATTTCAAAAGGGAACTCAGGCAGGAGAATCACTTCTGAGGAGTGGTAGCCTAATGTGCCTCCCCCCTAGTAGGCAGTGTAACAGCAGTGTGGATTTTAGAATCTCATCTGACGGCGAGAAATGCATTTTAATGCTGGCCTCTAAAGCATGAAACCATTTTTCTTATTTGCACGGCGTGCTGCATAATTTGAAAATGAGCGGACCATCGCCGCAGTGTTCTGTATAGGGACACGGCCGCCCGCACGCCCCCCCGCACGCCAGAACAGACAACCGTTGGTCGACAACCGTTCGTTTCCGTGGCTACTGTCTGAGTGAATAGACTCAGGGGCTAGCGGGGGGGCAAGGTGTGGCTGTGATCCAGCCGACCAACCGAAGGACACAACAAGGCGGGGTGGTTTTTTTTCCGGCTGACCAATCAAGGACCTTCTTCAATGGGTGGCTCTTTACGGACCATAAAGTGTGGTTATATTCAGTGTTTTGTGTGCAGGGGAATGCACCAATCAGTACTGTGGTCACTCCTCATAGAACCCGGGGACCTGAGTATTGTGACATCATGGATTTTCAGGTCACTAGGCAACAGTGATCTGAGTATATGAATGCCCAATGGATGCAGGCTAGGTGGGGAAATATGACCAGAAGGGCGGGGTTTTGCACTTTTTGAGAGCATTTCATTGGTTCCAGTGCACCAGACAAGATCAATAGAGTGCAGAAAAGTATTTGAATCCAAAACAAATACATATTTGACCCCCAGCCCTGATTCCACCCCACGACAGTAGGCGAGGGGGTAGGATCGTTTTCCTCTTGCAGTGTGGTGGTATTTTCAGAAAAGGCCTTTTTTTTCCTCGTTTTTTTTTTTTTCTCGGTGTCGGTTGGTCCCTCTTATCCGTGGCGGCAGTCGCCGAAACGCTTTAATCAGGGCGCCCCCCTTTCTGTCCGCTCCAAATCCCCGCTTTCAGGATGATCGGCAGATTTCTCTCTCCTCCCTTTGAAGTTCCCTTTCCCCCCCCCCTCCCCCCCGCTCACAGCTCTGCACAGGGACGGCGGATAGAGGGAACTGAGGAAGTCTTTCAAATCCGAAAAGTACCCGTGATTTCCTTCCGCTGCCTTATCTCCTCCAAGCACATGTGTTTGCAAAAAAAAAAAAAAAAAAGAAAAAAAAATTAAATTAAGAAATGTAAGAACTGGTTCATCATTCTTTAAGGGGAATAGGCAGAGGTAAAACCCAGCAACCCCCTCCCCTCCCCCCCTAAAAAAAAATAATTAATGTTGAACATGCTGATTTCCAGCTGTAAACTAAATTGCAGTGGACTAAATTGATTGGGTCTGTATATTAGTGACTTCATAGCGGTCTCTGCCAAGCAGAAGGTTTTATAGTCAGTGTCAACTGCAAAAGAATTGGAGGAAACTCCCGGCAGCATTACATCTAAAAGGTCTTTCCATCTAAAACTTTTACCTGCTAATATATACACTCGGTGGAACCCTTATCTAGCACAGGGTAGGGGGCGCCCTTTCGTATCTAGTACAAAGTATCCAGTATCTAGTACAGCCTGGCTTCTTCAGGGCATGGATTCAGCAAGGTGCTGGAAACATTCCTTTGGGATTCTGGTTCATGCTGACTCAATAGGATGACACTGTCCCTGTGGTTTTTTTTCCCAGTCGCTCATTGAAGCTGCGAACCTACCCGTTCCACCCCGCCCCAGCTTGTGCTGTATTGCATCTGAGGGGCCTGTGCAGGCGACTGGAGTCTTAAATGCAGTAAACTTTAAGTCACTGTCGTGTTTATGGGAAACAGCCTTGAGATAATGCGTGCTTCGCGACACAAAGCGCTATCCTGTCGGAAGTTTCTGTTAATAAAACGAGTAGACTATGGCCGTAAAGGGATGTATGTTCTCACCGACAATGCTTAGGCATCCTGTGGCATTCGAATGATACTCGGTTGGAATGAAGGGGTGTAATGTGTGCCAAGAAACCTTTCGTTTCAGACACTGGAGCAGTACAGAAAATAGAGCCTTGAACTATAAAAAAAAATGATTTTCAGGAAGAATTGCGCGTGAAAGAGACTCAGGGAGGCTGTGTTGTGGACGCAGACCCTGGTCCCTAGCGTCTGCTAGCTTTGGTTCCAGCCGCACGCTTGACCGGCTTTTAAAAAGTGGAAAGCTGACGTTGTCGAATGACCTCGTTCCCTGGGTTGTACTGAGCGTTTGCGGATGAATAGTTTGTTGGTAACGACCGATGTTACAATACAAACATGAGCTGGTGGATACTTCCTGGCTCCTCCTCCTAACTCCCTTTGGGAACTAGCAGGAACTAGTTTCCTCCAACAATTATTAATGTTCCTCAACTGCTTTTTACCAGCATGCTGTGTGATTGGTGTATCTCCTTGCTGTAACTGTACTTACCCTAATTTGGTCATTTCTGGACTGTGATCCACAGGACTGCCTGTGTGATTGCCTCTGTAGATGATTAATCCTGTCACTCTCTCTCTCTCTCTCTCTCTCTCTCTCTCTCTCTCTCTGCCCCTCTCCCCCTCTCTCCCTCTCTGCCCCTCTCCCCCCCCCTCCCTCTCTCTCCATCCCTCTCCCCCCCCCTCCCCCCCTCTCCCCAGGTCGGTGGCGGAGGCCACGGAGGTGGACCTGAACATGCGTGTGGGTCTGCACACGGGCCGGGTGCTGTGCGGGGTGCTGGGACTCAGGAAGTGGCAGTACGACGTCTGGTCCAACGACGTGACGCTGGCCAACGTGATGGAGGCAGGCGGACTGCCTGGGTCAGTAGACCTGTCCACCAGGACACCTACGTGATGCACCCTCCTGAAGACTGTGCACCAGAATGTAGTGTGACAGTGTTGTATGGTATAATGTAGTATAATGGGTAAGGAGCTGGTCTTGTATCCGAAAGGTAAGGTCCCGGGTAATTCACTGCTGTTGTACCCTTGAGCAAGGTACTTACCCTGCATTGCTTGTAGTATATATCCAGCTGTACTAATGGATGCAATGTAAATGCTATGTGTAAAAAAAAAAAAAAAAACAGCAAAAAAAAGTTGCTGTGTAAGTCGCTCTGAATAAGAGCGTCTGCTAAATGCCTGTAATGCAAGGACTGCATACACCCCTGCATCAGAACATGCATGCTATGCATGCCTCTGCATTGAATGCACAGCAGAGGCAATAGGCATCAGGACTATCGCTGTTGCCTCTGTGCAGAACAGCTTGTGGGGTCACACGTCACAGGCAGGGCCGCCGCCCCTCTGGGGATTCTAGCCCAGGCTTGACGTGGCGTTGGACTCTCTGAGTTTGTGTTTACAGGCCAGTGAACAGGCATGTTCTTGTAATTGCGTGTTCCTGCACTCTCTCTGTGTTCTCTGCTCGTCTGAGTACATCCTGCCACAGGAACACGCACACACGCCACACGCCTGCTGTCCGATACAGTTACAGAAATGCAATTGTAACAATTTTATGAAAAAAATAAGAAAAAAACTTATCACCTAGTAAGCAGTCCAGCTTATGAAAAGTATAATGGTGAATGGTTCCCCCCCTCCCCCACCCCCCCCCCCCCCCCCCAAAAACAGAAAGGTGCACATCACCCGGACCACCCTGGAGTGTCTGAACGGGGACTACGAGGTGGAGCCAGGCTACGGGCACGAGAGGAACGCCTTCCTCCAGAAGCACCACATCGAGACCTTCTTCATCGTGCCGTCTCACCGGAGGAAGGTGCTGAATGGCGTCGTTCCCGCCCCCCAAAAAAACCAGTTAAAAAAAAAAAAAATGACGCAGGGTCAGCCATTTTGAAATATGACCCGTACAGTATGTTGTGCATTACATTGTGCATTCATTTTATTTTTTTGATTTATTCATTCATGGGGACAGATTTTTGCCACTGTGGCAGTTTTATTTGGGGGGATCCCGTCTTGGTCTTTCCTGAAGGGCCTTTGCCCCCCCCCCTGCGTCGCACGGTACGAAACAGTGAGAGCAGAAGCTGAACTCAGAGCAGACGCCAGGTTGGCTTGAGAAAACAGATTTCAGGTCATTTGAGGACAGCCGCTGTGGCTGGTTGATTTTTTTTCTCCTCCCTCGCTGCAGACAGGGTTCTAACAGTGGGATTGTCAGAGCTTAAAATAGCCCCCCCCCCCACCTTCCCCCTGTCCCCCTTGTTCCCCGAACCTTCCTCCCCCCCCCCCCCCCCCTTGTGGCTCATCGTGAGCTGCTGCCTGTGTGCTGGACAGGTGAATGACTGCAAGGGCTTCTTTATCGGCCTGTGATTCTGCAGACTGTCTCTCCAGCGGTACTGTGCAGTGGAATGGCTCAGTGGGTTGAGTGTGGCTGAGTGACTCAGTGGGTTGAGTGTGGCTGAGTGACTCAGTGGGTTGAATGGCTCAGTGGGTTGAGTGTGGCTGAGTGACTCAGTGGGTTGAGTGTGGCTGAGTGACTCAGTGGGTTGAGTGTGGCTGAGTGACTCAGTGGGTTGAATGGCTCAGTGGGTTGAGTGTGGCTGAGTGACTCAGTGGGTTGAATGACTCAGTGGGTTGAGTGTGGCTGAGTGACTCAGTGGGTTGAATGACTCAGTGGGTTGAGTGTGGCTGAATGACTCAGTGGGTTGAATGACACAGTGTCATTGTATCACCCTCTGTCATGCTGCTTAATGGATCACCCCTTATTGATTATGTGGAGTCTAAACCATATTGATAATGAGGCCATTGTTACCTTAAACATATACCGTACAACAACAGCAATGTCATACAGTGTAATAATTTTATTACTACTACTACTGATAGTAATAATAATAGTAGCAGTAGTAGTAGCATCAGTAGGTAGTTGTAGTAGTAGTTGCAGTAGCACTAGTGGTATTAAGATGATGTTCTCATAATATGACATTATATACTTGTCAGATGCATTTGCAACCCTGTTTACCAGGACACTGATCAGTCTCAGCCCCTAAGCCAGTAGGTTAAATGACACTCGATGTGCACGTGTATGTAACACGATAAAGAGATGAACTGTAGCAAAGTAACACGGAAGAATAGGGAGGTAGTAGTCACAGAAGTAGTTGCGATAATGTTTATTTTGAGGAGAATTTACAGTGCTATTGTCAGATAAAAATGTTAGAGATCTGAAAGGGAAGATTAACCTACTGTACCAGAGTGAACGCAAGGTCAGGTTTATCAAGAAATTCACATATAAATAACCGGTATGAGACAATCTGGATTACTCTCGCTGTAGTTTTCGCTGATTTTGAATAATTCTGTTTGACAAATCCCCGCTAAGTGGCTTAGGAGAGAGACATTCCGCAGAATGAACTTCTTTTGCAGTGCATGCTGGGATTGACACCGCTTCAGTCACTCATTCGCGGGCTGTGAACTCGTTTAATTCCAGCGGAGCAGCCTTTGATCTGTCCAAATTATGATTCTTCAGACGGGGGGAGCGCAAGACTCCCAAAAACCACGGGATGAGAGGTGGCACTGACGCGATTGGTTGACGAGCCGAATATTAGGGTCCCTAACTACCTTTCTCAAGCTGCTCTGTCTTTTTTACTCTCATTAGCAAGAGTGAGTCTAACCGCACATGAAGCAATGTACCGTCACATTAGGAGATGAAACAGTGAAAATCATTTTGATTCTTTGTGTTGCTTCTTACCGCTGTAAAACCAAAGACCACTGTATCCAGGCAGTGGTCATGCTAGGTTATGTCCTGCTTATTAAGGGATAACGAATGCTTACGAATCACCCTAAAACAGTGTTATCACAATGTTTCACCCCACATAGCAGCTAGAGGCTTGTTTTTAAAAAGTTTTTTTTTACTCCGGATCTTCGAGGCCGATTATGATGAGGTGTGACCTACGAAACACGCAGCTCTGTCCCCAGCGACGAACACCTTGCAGGTGTCACCCATTTGCTTTTCTAACCTGAAAA